>NW_026691671.1:0-58436 GCF_020826845.1 Diceros bicornis minor
GAGCGGGAACCAACCGGCCTCTCTGTGGTGGGGCTGGCCCCGGGGCAGGCGTGGGGGTGATGGCTGGAAGTGGGATGGCGCGTGAGTTGGCACCAGCCAGCGGTGGAGGCAGAGACTCAGAGGTCAGGGATCTCTCTCTCTGTCTCTGTCTCTCTCTCTCTCCCTCAGGGAGCTGAGCAGAGTAAGGTGGCGCCCCCTGCCCACCTCGCCTACCTCTCCATGGGCCCTTCTTTCTCTGGCCGCTCCGGGAGCCCTGCGGGCTTGGGTTCAACCCCCCACACACCACACAGGCCAAGGGCGCATGCGCGACTGCCGGGGCCTAGGGCTGGCCTCCGGGGGGGGGTCCTCAGTGAAGGCCCCGCCCTCCCTCCAGGCTCTGACCCAGCTGCAGCTCTTCCATCGCCGCCCTTCTGGACTCGGCTTCAGCTGTCTCCCTCCCCTCCCCCACTCCCACTCAGCTTGCAGGCCGCTTCCCTGCCTTGAAAGCATGGCTCTGGCCCTGAGGGCCACAGACCTACTGGGCTTCAAGCTCAAGGCTCTGCCTGGGCCTGCTGCTTCGGCCAGGGGCTCATTTTTTCCTGGAAAGACAAAGCCATGGCCTCACCCCACGCCTGCACTTTGCCACGGCAGGCAGCCCAGATGTAGGAAAGGCTCTGTGGAGTCAGAAGTGCCGAGACAGGCAGATGGCACCAGAGGGTTTGGGGGCCAGGGCGCAAGTGGGCTAGCCCCTCCTCCCGGGAGTCGGGGAGGCCCGGCCTTCCTAGTGCCCAGGCCACGGCTCCGGGGAGAAACCCGCCATGGAGGGCACGCGGGAGGCCCTCTGCCTGAGGTGGCAGGTGTCACGCCAGGGCCACTGCAAGCCTGGCTCGGCTTGCCTGCTTTCTCCAAAGGAGGCTGGCCGACCAGCCGAACCTGGCACCTGGGCCAGGCCCCTTCCAAGGGGACGAGTTCCAGAGGCTAGAGACCTGGGGGCGGCTGCCAAGTCTCCTGGGGCGTGTGCTGGGCCCCCGTCAGAGGAGGAAGCAGCCTGGTAAACGGTGTGCCAGGCCTGAGATCTGGAGGCCTCCCACAGCCGGGTCCCTGTCCTGCCCAGGCCCCCCGAGGGAGGACGATGGTCGGGCAGTGGCGAGCGGGGTGGGGCTGGCGCCGAGCCTGCCCTTGGATGCCCCGGGGAAGGGCGCCGGGGGATGGGCTGCCCCTGGCCGGGTCTGAGGGACCGACCCAGCTCGGGGCTGTCGGGGGCAGAGAGAGAACCCCCCTCCGCCCTTTCCCTTCAGGTTCTTAGGGCTGGCCAAATCCTTCCCAAGACAGCTTGTCTGGAGAAAATCAGACCCAGCTGAAGAACATGTGTCCATGGGGGAAACCCGGGAAACTGAGTCTCCCCACACAATAGCAGAGATTCTCATCTTGCATCCTCTCCTGAGCTAATGACAAAGGTGGATGTCCCGGGTGGGCCTGTGGAATGGGAGAGGGGAGGAAGTCTATTGTCATGCAGAGGGACATGGAAAGACTTGTCTGAAGCTTATCCCCTGCACTGGGGTCAGGTCGGGAAGGGACGGCACAGAGGTGAGCGGGAACCAACCGGCCTCTCTGTGGTGGGGCTGGCCCCGGGGCAGGCGTGGGGGTGATGGCTGGAAGTGGGATGGCGCGTGAGTTGGCACCAGCCAGCGGTGGAGGCAGAGACTCAGAGGTCAGGGATCTCTGTCTCTGTCTCTGTCTCTCTCTCTCTCCCTCAGGGAGCTGAGCAGAGTAAGGTGGCGCCCCCTGCCCACCTCGCCTACCTCTCCATGGGCCCTTCTTTCTCTGGCCGCTCCGGGAGCCCTGCGGGCTTGGGTTCAACCCCCCACACACCGCACAGGCCAAGGGCGCATGCGCGACTGCCGGGGCCTAGGGCTGGCCTCCGGGGGGGGGGGGTCCTCAGTGAAGGCCCCGCCCTCCCTCCAGGCTCTGACCCAGCTGCAGCTCTTCCATCGCCGCCCTTCTGGACTCGGCTTCAGCTGTCTCCCTCCCCTCCCCCACTCCCACTCAGCTTGCAGGCCGCTTCCCTGCCTTGAAAGCATGGCTCTGGCCCTGAGGGCCACAGACCTACTGGGCTTCAAGCTCAAGGCTCTGCCTGGGCCTGCTGCTTCGGCCAGGGGCTCATTTTTTCCTGGAAAGACAAAGCCATGGCCTCACCCCACGCCTGCACTTTGCCACGGCAGGCAGCCCAGATGTAGGAAAGGCTCTGTGGAGTCAGAAGTGCCGAGACAGGCAGATGGCACCAGAGGGTTTGGGGGCCAGGGCGCAAGTGGGCTAGCCCCTCCTCCCGGGAGTCGGGGAGGCCCGGCCTTCCTAGTGCCCAGGCCACGGCTCCGGGGAGAAACCCGCCATGGAGGGCACGCGGGAGGCCCTCTGCCTGAGGTGGCAGGTGTCACGCCAGGGCCACTGCAAGCCTGGCTCGGCTTGCCTGCTTTCTCCAAAGGAGGCTGGCCGACCAGCCGAACCTGGCACCTGGGCCAGGCCCCTTCCAAGGGGACGATTTCCAGAGGCTAGAGCCCTGGGGGCGGCTGCCAAGTCTCCTGGGGCGTGTGCTGGGCCCCCGTCAGAGGAGGAAGCAGCCTGGTAAACGGTGTGCCAGGCCTGAGATCTGGAGGCCTCCCACAGCCGGGTCCCTGTCCTGCCCAGGCCCCCCGAGGGAGGACGATGGTCGGGCAGTGGCGAGCGGGGTGGGGCTGGCGCCGAGCCTGCCCTTGGATGCCCCGGGGAAGGGCGCCGGGGGATGGGCTGCCCCTGGCCGGGTCTGAGGGACCGACCCAGCTCGGGGCTGTCGGGGGCAGAGAGAGAACCCCCCTCCGCCCTTTCCCTTCAGGTTCTTAGGGCTGGCCAAATCCTTCCCAAGACAGCTTGTCTGGAGAAAATCAGACCCAGCTGAAGAACATGTGTCCATGGGGGAAACCCGGGAAACTGAGTCTCCCCACACAATAGCAGAGATTCTCATCTTGCATCCTCTCCTGAGCTAATGACAAAGGTGGATGTCCCGGGTGGGCCTGTGGAATGGGAGAGGGGAGGAAGTCTATTGTCATGCAGAGGGACATGGAAAGACTTGTCTGAAGCTTATCCCCTGCACTGGGGTCAGGTCGGGAAGGGACGGCACAGAGGTGAGCGGGAACCAACCGGCCTCTCTGTGGTGGGGCTGGCCCCGGGGCAGGCGTGGGGGTGATGGCTGGAAGTGGGATGGCGCGTGAGTTGGCACCAGCCAGCGGTGGAGGCAGAGACTCAGAGGTCAGGGATCTCTCTCTCTGTCTCTGTCTCTCTCTCTCTCCCTCAGGGAGCTGAGCAGAGTAAGGTGGCGCCCCCTGCCCACCTCGCCTACCTCTCCATGGGCCCTTCTTTCTCTGGCCGCTCCGGGAGCCCTGCGGGCTTGGGTTCAACCCCCCACACACCGCACAGGCCAAGGGCGCATGCGCGACTGCCAGGGCCTAGGGCTGGCCTCCGGGGAGGGGGTCCTCAGTGAAGGCCCCGCCCTCCCTCCAGGCTCTGACCCAGCTGCAGCTCTTCCATCGCCGCCCTTCTGGACTCGGCTTCAGCTGTCTCCCTCCCCTCCCCCACTCCCACTCAGCTTGCAGGCCGCTTCCCTGCCTTGAAAGCATGGCTCTGGCCCTGAGGGCCACAGACCTACTGGGCTTCAAGCTCAAGGCTCTGCCTGGGCCTGCTGCTTCGGCCAGGGGCTCATTTTTTCCTGGAAAGACAAAGCCATGGCCTCACCCCACGCCTGCACTTTGCCACGGCAGGCAGCCCAGATGTAGGAAAGGCTCTGTGGAGTCAGAAGTGCCGAGACAGGCAGATGGCACCAGAGGGTTTGGGGGCCAGGGCGCAAGTGGGCTAGCCCCTCCTCCCGGGAGTCGGGGAGGCCCGGCCTTCCTAGTGCCCAGGCCACGGCTCCGGGGAGAAACCCGCCATGGAGGGCACGCGGGAGGCCCTCTGCCTGAGGTGGCAGGTGTCACGCCAGGGCCACTGCAAGCCTGGCTCGGCTTGCCTGCTTTCTCCAAAGGAGGCTGGCCGACCAGCCGAACCTGGCACCTGGGCCAGGCCCCTTCCAAGGGGACGATTTCCAGAGGCTAGAGCCCTGGGGGCGGCTGCCAAGTCTCCTGGGGCGTGTGCTGGGCCCCCGTCAGAGGAGGAAGCAGCCTGGTAAACGGTGTGCCAGGCCTGAGATCTGGAGGCCTCCCACAGCCGGGTCCCTGTCCTGCCCAGGCCCCCCGAGGGAGGACGATGGTCGGGCAGTGGCGAGCGGGGTGGGGCTGGCGCCGAGCCTGCCCTTGGATGCCCCGGGGAAGGGCGCCGGGGGATGGGCTGCCCCTGGCCGGGTCTGAGGGACCGACCCAGCTCGGGGCTGTCGGGGGCAGAGAGAGAACCCCCCTCCGCCCTTTCCCTTCAGGTTCTTAGGGCTGGCCAAATCCTTCCCAAGACAGCTTGTCTGGAGAAAATCAGACCCAGCTGAAGAACATGTGTCCATGGGGGAAACCCGGGAAACTGAGTCTCCCCACACAATAGCAGAGATTCTCATCTTGCATCCTCTCCTGAGCTAATGACAAAGGTGGATGTCCCGGGTGGGCCTGTGGAATGGGAGAGGGGAGGAAGTCTATTGTCATGCAGAGGGACATGGAAAGACTTGTCTGAAGCTTATCCCCTGCACTGGGGTCAGGTCGGAAGGGACGGCACAGAGGTGAGCAGGAACCAACCGGCCTCTCTGTGGTGGGGCTGGCCCCAGGGCAGGCGTGGGGGTGATGGCTGGAAGTGGGATGGCGCGTGAGTTGGCACCAGCCAGCGGTGGAGGCAGAGACTCAGAGGTCAGGGATCTCTGTCTCTGTCTCTGTCTCTGTCTCTCTTCCTCAGGGAGCTGAGGAGAGTAAGGTGGCGCCCCCTGCCCACCTCGCCTACCTCTCCATGGGCCCTTCTTTCTCTGGCCGCTCCGGGAGCCCTGCGGGCTTGGGTTCAACCCCCCACACACCGCACAGGCCAAGGGCGCATGCGCGACTGCCGGGGCCTAGGGCTGGCCTCCGGGGGGGGGGTCCTCAGTGAAGGCCCCGCCCTCCCTCCAGGCTCTGACCCAGCTGCAGCTCTTCCATCGCCGCCCTTCTGGACTCGGCTTCAGCTGTCTCCCTCCCCTCCCCCACTCCCACTCAGCTTGCAGGCCGCTTCCCTGCCTTGAAAGCATGGCTCTGGCCCTGAGGGCCACAGACCTACTGGGCTTCAAGCTCAAGGCTCTGCCTGGGCCTGCTGCTTCGGCCAGGGGCTCATTTTTTCCTGGAAAGACAAAGCCATGGCCTCACCCCACGCCTGCACTTTGCCACGGCAGGCAGCCCAGATGTAGGAAAGGCTCTGTGGAGTCAGAAGTGCCGAGACAGGCAGATGGCACCAGAGGGTTTGGGGGCCAGGGCGCAAGTGGGCTAGCCCCTCCTCCCGGGAGTCGGGGAGGCCCGGCCTTCCTAGTGCCCAGGCCACGGCTCCGGGGAGAAACCCGCCATGGAGGGCACGCGGGAGGCCCTCTGCCTGAGGTGGCAGGTGTCACGCCAGGGCCACTGCAAGCCTGGCTCGGCTTGCCTGCTTTCTCCAAAGGAGGCTGGCCGACCAGCCGAACCTGGCACCTGGGCCAGGCCCCTTCCAAGGGGACGATTTCCAGAGGCTAGAGCCCTGGGGGCGGCTGCCAAGTCTCCTGGGGCGTGTGCTGGGCCCCCGTCAGAGGAGGAAGCAGCCTGGTAAACGGTGTGCCAGGCCTGAGATCTGGAGGCCTCCCACAGCCGGGTCCCTGTCCTGCCCAGGCCCCCCGAGGGAGGACGATGGTCGGGCAGTGGCGAGCGGGGTGGGGCTGGCGCCGAGCCTGCCCTTGGATGCCCCGGGGAAGGGCGCCGGGGGATGGGCTGCCCCTGGCCGGGTCTGAGGGACCGACCCAGCTCGGGGCTGTCGGGGGCAGAGAGAGAACCCCCCTCCGCCCTTTCCCTTCAGGTTCTTAGGGCTGGCCAAATCCTTCCCAAGACAGCTTGTCTGGAGAAAATCAGACCCAGCTGAAGAACATGTGTCCATGGGGGAAACCCGGGAAACTGAGTCTCCCCACACAATAGCAGAGATTCTCATCTTGCATCCTCTCCTGAGCTAATGACAAAGGTGGATGTCCCGGGTGGGCCTGGAATGGGAGAGGGGAGGAAGTCTATTGTCATGCAGAGGGACATGGAAAGACTTGTCTGAAGCTTATCCCCTGCACTGGGGTCAGGTCGGAAGGGACGGCACAGAGGTGAGCAGGAACCAACCGGCCTCTCTGTGGTGGGGCTGGCCCCAGGGCAGGCGTGGGGGTGATGGCTGGAAGTGGGATGGCGCGTGAGTTGGCACCAGCCAGCGGTGGAGGCAGAGACTCAGAGGTCAGGGATCTCTGTCTCTGTCTCTGTCTCTGTCTCTCTTCCTCAGGGAGCTGAGGAGAGTAAGGTGGCGCCCCCTGCCCACCTCGCCTACCTCTCCATGGGCCCTTCTTTCTCTGGCCGCTCCGGGAGCCCTGCGGGCTTGGGTTCAACCCCCCACACACCGCACAGGCCAAGGGCGCATGCGCGACCGCCGGGGCCTAGGGCTGGCCTCGGGGGGCGGGGGTCCTCAGTGAAGGCCCCGCCCTCCCTCCAGGCTCTGACCCAGCTGCAGCTCTTCCATCGCCGCCCTTCTGGACTCGGCTTCAGCTGTCTCCCTCCCCTCCCCCACTCCCACTCAGCTTGCAGGCCGCTTCCCTGCCTTGAAAGCATGGCTCTGGCCCTGAGGGCCACAGACCTACTGGGCTTCAAGCTCAAGGCTCTGCCTGGGCCTGCTGCTTCGGCCAGGGGCTCATTTTTTCCTGGAAAGACAAAGCCATGGCCTCACCCCACGCCTGCACTTTGCCACGGCAGGCAGCCCAGGTGTAGGAAAGGCTCTGTGGAGTCAGAAGTGCCGAGACAGGCAGATGGCACCAGAGGGTTTGGGGGCCAGGGCGCAAGTGGGCTAGCCCCTCCTCCCGGGAGTCGGGGAGGCCCGGCCTTCCTAGTGCCCAGGCCACGGCTCCGGGTAGAAACCAGCCATAGAGGGCACGCGGGAGGCCCTCTGCCTGAGGTGGCAGGTGTCACGCCAGGGCCACTGCAAGCCTGGCTCGGCTTGCCTGCTTTCTCCAAAGGAGGCTGGCCGACCAGCCGAACCTGGCACCTGGGCCAGGCCCCTTCCAAGGGGACGATTTCCAGAGGCTAGAGCCCTGGGGGCGGCTGCCAAGTCTCCTGGGGCGTGTGCTGGGCCCCCGTCAGAGGAGGAAGCAGCCTGGTAAACGGTGTGTGCCAGGCCTGAGATCTGGAGGCCTCCCACAGCCGGGTCCCTGTCCTGCCCAGGCCCCCCGAGGGAGGACGATGGTCGGGCAGTGGCGAGCGGGGTGGGGCTGGCGCCGAGCCTGCCCTTGGATGCCCCGGGGAAGGGCGCCGGGGGATGGGCTGCCCCTGGCCGGGTCTGAGGGACCGACCCAGCTCGGGGCTGTCGGGGGCAGAGAGAGAACCCCCCTCCGCCCTTTCCCTTCAGGTTCTTAGGGCTGGCCAAATCCTTCCCAAGACAGCTTGTCTGGAGAAAATCAGACCCAGCTGAAGAACATGTGTCCATGGGGGAAACCCGGGAAACTGAGTCTCCCCACACAATAGCAGAGATTCTCATCTTGCATCCTCTCCTGAGCTAATGACAAAGGTGGATGTCCCGGGTGGGCCTGTGGAATGGGAGAGGGGAGGAAGTCTATTGTCATGCAGAGGGACATGGAAAGACTTGTCTGAAGCTTATCCCCTGCACTGGGGTCAGGTCGGGAAGGGACGGCACAGAGGTGAGCGGGAACCAAACGGCCTCTCTGTGGTGGGGCTGGCCCCGGGGCAGGCGTGGGGGTGATGGCTGGAAGTGGGATGGCGCTTGAGTTGGCACCAGCCAGCGGTGGAGGCAGAGACTCAGAGGTCAGGGATCTCTCTCTCTGTCTCTGTCTCTGTCTCTCTCCCTCAGGGTGCTGAGGAGAGTAAGGTGGCGCCCCCTGCCCACCCCGCCTACCTCTCCATGGGCCCTTCTTTCTCTGGCCGCTCCGGGAGCCCTGCGGGCTTGGGTTCAACCCCCCACACACCGCACAGGCCAAGGGCGCATGCGCGACCGCCTGGGCCTAGGGCTGGCCTCCGGGGGGGGGGGGGTCCTCAGTGAAGGCCCCGCCCTCCCTCCAGGCTCTGACCCAGCTGCAGCTCTTCCATCGCCGCCCTTCTGGACTCGGCTTCAGCTGTCTCCCTCCCCTCCCCCACTCCCACTCAGCTTGCAGGCCGCTTCCCTGCCTTGAAAGCATGGCTCTGGCCCTGAGGGCCACAGACCTACTGGGCTTCAAGCTCAAGGCTCTGCCTGGGCCTGCTGCTTCGGCCAGGGGCTCATTTTTTCCTGGAAAGACAAAGCCATGGCCTCACCCCACGCCTGCACTTTGCCACGGCAGGCAGCCCAGATGTAGGAAAGGCTCTGTGGAGTCAGAAGTGCCGAGACAGGCAGATGGCACCAGAGGGTTTGGGGGCCAGGGCGCAAGTGGGCTAGCCCCTCCTCCCGGGTGTCGGGGAGGCCCGGCCTTCCTAGTGCCCAGGCCACGGCTCCGGGGAGAAACCCGCCATGGAGGGCACGCGGGAGGCCCTCTGCCTGAGGTGGCAGGTGTCACGTCAGGGCCACTGCAAGCCTGGCTCGGCTTGCCTGCTTTCTCCAAAGGAGGCTGGCCGACCAGCCGAACCTGGCACCTGGGCCAGGCCCCTTCCAAGGGGACGAGTTCCAGAGGCTAGAGCCCTGGGGGCGGCTGCCAAGTCTCCTGGGGCGTGTGCTGGGCCCCGTCAGAGGAGGAAGCAGCCTGGTAAACGGTGTGCCAGGCCTGAGATCTGGAGGCCTCCCACAGCCGGGTCCCTGTCCTGCCCAGGCCCCCCGAGGGAGGACGATGGTCGGGCAGTGGCGAGCGGGGTGGGGCTGGCGCCGAGCCTGCCCTTGGATGCCCCGGGGAAGGGCGCCGGGGGATGGGCTGCCCCTGGCCGGGTCTGAGGGACCGACCCAGCTCGGGGCTGTCGGGGGCAGAGAGAGAACCCCCCTCCGCCCTTTTCCTTCAGGTTCTTAGGGCTGGCCAAATCCTTCCCAAGACAGCTTGTCTGGAGAAAATCAGACCCAGCTGAAGAACATGTGTCCATGGGGGAAACCCGGGAAACTGAGTCTCCCCACACAATAGCAGAGATTCTCATCTTGCATCCTCTCCTGAGCTAATGACAAAGGTGGATGTCCCGGGTGGGCCTGTGGAATGGGAGAGGGGAGGAAGTCTATTGTCATGCAGAGGGACATGGAAAGACTTGTCTGAAGCTTATCCCCTGCACTGGGGTCAGGTCGGGAAGGGACGGCACAGAGGTGAGCGGGAACCAACCGGCCTCTCTGTGGTGGGGCTGGCCCCGGGGCAGGCGTGGGGGTGATGTCTGGAAGTGGGATGGCGCGTGAGTTGGCACCAGCCAGCGGTGGAGGCAGAGACTCAGAGGTCAGGGATCTCTCTCTCTGTCTCTGTCTCTCTCTCTCTCCCTCAGGGAGCTGAGCAGAGTAAGGTGGCGCCCCCTGCCCACCTCGCCTACCTCTCCATGGGCCCTTCTTTCTCTGGCCGCTCCGGGAGCCCTGCGGGCTTGGGTTCAACCCCCCACACACCGCACAGGCCAAGGGCGCATGCGCGACTGCCGGGGCCTAGGGCTGGCCTCCGGGGGGGGGGTCCTCAGTGAAGGCCCCGCCCTCCCTCCAGGCTCTGACCCAGCTGCAGCTCTTCCATCGCCGCCCTTCTGGACTCGGCTTCAGCTGTCTCCCTCCCCTCCCCCACTCCCACTCAGCTTGCAGGCCGCTTCCCTGCCTTGAAAGCATGGCTCTGGCCCTGAGGGCCACAGACCTACTGGGCTTCAAGCTCAAGGCTCTGCCTGGGCCTGCTGCTTCGGCCAGGGGCTCATTTTTTCCTGGAAAGACAAAGCCATGGCCTCACCCCACGCCTGCACTTTGCCACGGCAGGCAGCCCAGATGTAGGAAAGGCTCTGTGGAGTCAGAAGTGCCGAGACAGGCAGATGGCACCAGAGGGTTTGGGGGCCAGGGCGCAAGTGGGCTAGCCCCTCCTCCCGGGAGTCGGGGAGGCCCGGCCTTCCTAGTGCCCAGGCCACGGCTCCGGGGAGAAACCCGCCATGGAGGGCACGCGGGAGGCCCTCTGCCTGAGGTGGCAGGTGTCACGCCAGGGCCACTGCAAGCCTGGCTCGGCTTGCCTGCTTTCTCCAAAGGAGGCTGGCCGACCAGCCGAACCTGGCACCTGGGCCAGGCCCCTTCCAAGGGGACGAGTTCCAGAGGCTAGAGCCCTGGGGGCGGCTGCCAAGTCTCCTGGGGCGTGTGCTGGGCCCCCGTCAGAGGAGGAAGCAGCCTGGTAAACGGTGTGCCAGGCCTGAGATCTGGAGGCCTCCCACAGCCGGGTCCCTGTCCTGCCCAGGCCCCCCGAGGGAGGACGATGGTCGGGCAGTGGCGAGCGGGGTGGTGCTGGCACCGAGCCTGCCCTTGGATGCCCCGGGGAAGGGCGCCGGGGGATGGGCTGCCCCTGGCCGGGTCTGAGGGACCGACCCAGCTCGGGGCTGTCGGGGGCAGAGAGAGAACCCCCCTCCGCCCTTTCCCTTCAGGTTCTTAGGGCTGGCCAAATCCTTCCCAAGACAGCTTGTCTGGAGAAAATCAGACCCAGCTGAAGAACATGTGTCCATGGGGGAAACCCGGGAAACTGAGTCTCCCCACACAATAGCAGAGATTCTCATCTTGCATCCTCTCCTGAGCTAATGACAAAGGTGGATGTCCCGGGTGGGCCTGTGGAATGGGAGAGGGGAGGAAGTCTATTGTCATGCAGAGGGACATGGAAAGACTTGTCTGAAGCTTATCCCCTGCACTGGGGTCAGGTCGGGAAGGGACGGCACAGAGGTGAGCGGGAACCAACCGGCCTCTCTGTGGTGGGGCTGGCCCCGGGGCAGGCGTGGGGGTGATGGCTGGAAGTGGGATGGCGCGTGAGTTGGCACCAGCCAGCGGTGGAGGCAGAGACTCAGATGTCAGGGATCTCTCTCTCTGTCTCTGTCTCTCTCTCTCTCCCTCAGGGAGCTGAGCAGAGTAAGGTGGCGCCCCCTGCCCACCTCGCCTACCTCTCCATGGGCCCTTCTTTCTCTGGCCGCTCCGGGAGCCCTGCGGGCTTGGGTTCAACCCCCCACACACCGCACAGGCCAAGGGCGCATGCGCGACTGCCGGGGCCTAGGGCTGGCCTCCGGGGGGGGGGGTCCTCAGTGAAGGCCCCGCCCTCCCTCCAGGCTCTGACCCAGCTGCAGCTCTTCCATCGCCGCCCTTCTGGACTCGGCTTCAGCTGTCTCCCTCCCCTCCCCCACTCCCACTCAGCTTGCAGGCCGCTTCCCTGCCTTGAAAGCATGGCTCTGGCCCTGAGGGCCACAGACCTACTGGGCTTCAAGCTCAAGGCTCTGCCTGGGCCTGCTGCTTCGGCCAGGGGCTCATTTTTTCCTGGAAAGACAAAGCCATGGCCTCACCCCACGCCTGCACTTTGCCACGGCAGGCAGCCCAGATGTAGGAAAGGCTCTGTGGAGTCAGAAGTGCCGAGACAGGCAGATGGCACCAGAAGGTTTCGGGGCCAGGGCGCAAGTGGGCTAGCCCCTCCTCCCGGGTGTCGGGGAGGCCCGGCCTTCCTAGTGCCCAGGCCACGGCTCCGGGGAGAAACCCGCCATGGAGGGCACGCGGGAGGCCCTCTGCCTGAGGTGGCAGGTGTCACGTCAGGGCCACTGCAAGCCTGGCTCGGCTTGCCTGCTTTCTCCAAAGGAGGCTGGCCGACCAGCCGAACCTGGCACCTGGGCCAGGCCCCTTCCAAGGGGACGAGTTCCAGAGGCTAGAGCCCTGGGGGCGGCTGCCAAGTCTCCTGGGGCGTGTGCTGGGCCCCGTCAGAGGAGGAAGCAGCCTGGTAAACGGTGTGCCAGGCCTGAGATCTGGAGGCCTCCCACAGCCGGGTCCCTGTCCTGCCCAGGCCCCCCGAGGGAGGACGATGGTCGGGCAGTGGCGAGCGGGGTGGTGCTGGCACCGAGCCTGCCCTTGGATGCCCCGGGGAAGGGCGCCGGGGGATGGGCTGCCCCTGGCCGGGTCTGAGGGACCGACCCAGCTCGGGGCTGTCGGGGGCAGAGAGAGAACCCCCCTCCGCCCTTTCCCTTCAGGTTCTTAGGGCTGGCCAAATCCTTCCCAAGACAGCTTGTCTGGAGAAAATCAGACCCAGCTGAAGAACATGTGTCCATGGGGGAAACCCGGGAAACTGAGTCTCCCCACACAATAGCAGAGATTCTCATCTTGCATCCTCTCCTGAGCTAATGACAAAGGTGGATGTCCCGGGTGGGCCTGTGGAATGGGAGAGGGGAGGAAGTCTATTGTCATGCAGAGGGACATGGAAAGACTTGTCTGAAGCTTATCCCCTGCACTGGGGTCAGGTCGGGAAGGGACGGCACAGAGGTGAGCGGGAACCAACCGGCCTCTCTGTGGTGGGGCTGGCCCCGGGGCAGGCGTGGGGGTGATGGCTGGAAGTGGGATGGCGCGTGAGTTGGCACCAGCCAGCGGTGGAGGCAGAGACTCAGAGGTCAGGGATCTCTCTCTCTGTCTCTGTCTCTCTCTCTCTCCCTCAGGGAGCTGAGCAGAGTAAGGTGGCGCCCCCTGCCCACCTCGCCTACCTCTCCATGGGCCCTTCTTTCTCTGGCCGCTCCGGGAGCCCTGCGGGCTTGGGTTCAACCCCCCACACACCACACAGGCCAAGGGCGCATGCGCGACTGCCGGGGCCTAGGGCTGGCCTCCGGGGGGGGGTCCTCAGTGAAGGCCCCGCCCTCCCTCCAGGCTCTGACCCAGCTGCAGCTCTTCCATCGCCGCCCTTCTGGACTCGGCTTCAGCTGTCTCCCTCCCCTCCCCCACTCCCACTCAGCTTGCAGGCCGCTTCCCTGCCTTGAAAGCATGGCTCTGGCCCTGAGGGCCACAGACCTACTGGGCTTCAAGCTCAAGGCTCTGCCTGGGCCTGCTGCTTCGGCCAGGGGCTCATTTTTTCCTGGAAAGACAAAGCCATGGCCTCACCCCACGCCTGCACTTTGCCACGGCAGGCAGCCCAGATGTAGGAAAGGCTCTGTGGAGTCAGAAGTGCCGAGACAGGCAGATGGCACCAGAGGGTTTGGGGGCCAGGGCGCAAGTGGGCTAGCCCCTCCTCCCGGGAGTCGGGGAGGCCCGGCCTTCCTAGTGCCCAGGCCACGGCTCCGGGGAGAAACCCGCCATGGAGGGCACGCGGGAGGCCCTCTGCCTGAGGTGGCAGGTGTCACGCCAGGGCCACTGCAAGCCTGGCTCGGCTTGCCTGCTTTCTCCAAAGGAGGCTGGCCGACCAGCCGAACCTGGCACCTGGGCCAGGCCCCTTCCAAGGGGACGAGTTCCAGAGGCTAGAGACCTGGGGGCGGCTGCCAAGTCTCCTGGGGCGTGTGCTGGGCCCCCGTCAGAGGAGGAAGCAGCCTGGTAAACGGTGTGCCAGGCCTGAGATCTGGAGGCCTCCCACAGCCGGGTCCCTGTCCTGCCCAGGCCCCCCGAGGGAGGACGATGGTCGGGCAGTGGCGAGCGGGGTGGGGCTGGCGCCGAGCCTGCCCTTGGATGCCCCGGGGAAGGGCGCCGGGGGATGGGCTGCCCCTGGCCGGGTCTGAGGGACCGACCCAGCTCGGGGCTGTCGGGGGCAGAGAGAGAACCCCCCTCCGCCCTTTCCCTTCAGGTTCTTAGGGCTGGCCAAATCCTTCCCAAGACAGCTTGTCTGGAGAAAATCAGACCCAGCTGAAGAACATGTGTCCATGGGGGAAACCCGGGAAACTGAGTCTCCCCACACAATAGCAGAGATTCTCATCTTGCATCCTCTCCTGAGCTAATGACAAAGGTGGATGTCCCGGGTGGGCCTGTGGAATGGGAGAGGGGAGGAAGTCTATTGTCATGCAGAGGGACATGGAAAGACTTGTCTGAAGCTTATCCCCTGCACTGGGGTCAGGTCGGGAAGGGACGGCACAGAGGTGAGCGGGAACCAACCGGCCTCTCTGTGGTGGGGCTGGCCCCGGGGCAGGCGTGGGGGTGATGGCTGGAAGTGGGATGGCGCGTGAGTTGGCACCAGCCAGCGGTGGAGGCAGAGACTCAGAGGTCAGGGATCTCTGTCTCTGTCTCTGTCTCTCTCTCTCTCCCTCAGGGAGCTGAGCAGAGTAAGGTGGCGCCCCCTGCCCACCTCGCCTACCTCTCCATGGGCCCTTCTTTCTCTGGCCGCTCCGGGAGCCCTGCGGGCTTGGGTTCAACCCCCCACACACCGCACAGGCCAAGGGCGCATGCGCGACTGCCGGGGCCTAGGGCTGGCCTCCGGGGGGGGGGGGTCCTCAGTGAAGGCCCCGCCCTCCCTCCAGGCTCTGACCCAGCTGCAGCTCTTCCATCGCCGCCCTTCTGGACTCGGCTTCAGCTGTCTCCCTCCCCTCCCCCACTCCCACTCAGCTTGCAGGCCGCTTCCCTGCCTTGAAAGCATGGCTCTGGCCCTGAGGGCCACAGACCTACTGGGCTTCAAGCTCAAGGCTCTGCCTGGGCCTGCTGCTTCGGCCAGGGGCTCATTTTTTCCTGGAAAGACAAAGCCATGGCCTCACCCCACGCCTGCACTTTGCCACGGCAGGCAGCCCAGATGTAGGAAAGGCTCTGTGGAGTCAGAAGTGCCGAGACAGGCAGATGGCACCAGAGGGTTTGGGGGCCAGGGCGCAAGTGGGCTAGCCCCTCCTCCCGGGAGTCGGGGAGGCCCGGCCTTCCTAGTGCCCAGGCCACGGCTCCGGGGAGAAACCCGCCATGGAGGGCACGCGGGAGGCCCTCTGCCTGAGGTGGCAGGTGTCACGCCAGGGCCACTGCAAGCCTGGCTCGGCTTGCCTGCTTTCTCCAAAGGAGGCTGGCCGACCAGCCGAACCTGGCACCTGGGCCAGGCCCCTTCCAAGGGGACGATTTCCAGAGGCTAGAGCCCTGGGGGCGGCTGCCAAGTCTCCTGGGGCGTGTGCTGGGCCCCCGTCAGAGGAGGAAGCAGCCTGGTAAACGGTGTGCCAGGCCTGAGATCTGGAGGCCTCCCACAGCCGGGTCCCTGTCCTGCCCAGGCCCCCCGAGGGAGGACGATGGTCGGGCAGTGGCGAGCGGGGTGGGGCTGGCGCCGAGCCTGCCCTTGGATGCCCCGGGGAAGGGCGCCGGGGGATGGGCTGCCCCTGGCCGGGTCTGAGGGACCGACCCAGCTCGGGGCTGTCGGGGGCAGAGAGAGAACCCCCCTCCGCCCTTTCCCTTCAGGTTCTTAGGGCTGGCCAAATCCTTCCCAAGACAGCTTGTCTGGAGAAAATCAGACCCAGCTGAAGAACATGTGTCCATGGGGGAAACCCGGGAAACTGAGTCTCCCCACACAATAGCAGAGATTCTCATCTTGCATCCTCTCCTGAGCTAATGACAAAGGTGGATGTCCCGGGTGGGCCTGTGGAATGGGAGAGGGGAGGAAGTCTATTGTCATGCAGAGGGACATGGAAAGACTTGTCTGAAGCTTATCCCCTGCACTGGGGTCAGGTCGGGAAGGGACGGCACAGAGGTGAGCGGGAACCAACCGGCCTCTCTGTGGTGGGGCTGGCCCCGGGGCAGGCGTGGGGGTGATGGCTGGAAGTGGGATGGCGCGTGAGTTGGCACCAGCCAGCGGTGGAGGCAGAGACTCAGAGGTCAGGGATCTCTCTCTCTGTCTCTGTCTCTCTCTCTCTCCCTCAGGGAGCTGAGCAGAGTAAGGTGGCGCCCCCTGCCCACCTCGCCTACCTCTCCATGGGCCCTTCTTTCTCTGGCCGCTCCGGGAGCCCTGCGGGCTTGGGTTCAACCCCCCACACACCGCACAGGCCAAGGGCGCATGCGCGACTGCCAGGGCCTAGGGCTGGCCTCCGGGGAGGGGGTCCTCAGTGAAGGCCCCGCCCTCCCTCCAGGCTCTGACCCAGCTGCAGCTCTTCCATCGCCGCCCTTCTGGACTCGGCTTCAGCTGTCTCCCTCCCCTCCCCCACTCCCACTCAGCTTGCAGGCCGCTTCCCTGCCTTGAAAGCATGGCTCTGGCCCTGAGGGCCACAGACCTACTGGGCTTCAAGCTCAAGGCTCTGCCTGGGCCTGCTGCTTCGGCCAGGGGCTCATTTTTTCCTGGAAAGACAAAGCCATGGCCTCACCCCACGCCTGCACTTTGCCACGGCAGGCAGCCCAGATGTAGGAAAGGCTCTGTGGAGTCAGAAGTGCCGAGACAGGCAGATGGCACCAGAGGGTTTGGGGGCCAGGGCGCAAGTGGGCTAGCCCCTCCTCCCGGGAGTCGGGGAGGCCCGGCCTTCCTAGTGCCCAGGCCACGGCTCCGGGGAGAAACCCGCCATGGAGGGCACGCGGGAGGCCCTCTGCCTGAGGTGGCAGGTGTCACGCCAGGGCCACTGCAAGCCTGGCTCGGCTTGCCTGCTTTCTCCAAAGGAGGCTGGCCGACCAGCCGAACCTGGCACCTGGGCCAGGCCCCTTCCAAGGGGACGATTTCCAGAGGCTAGAGCCCTGGGGGCGGCTGCCAAGTCTCCTGGGGCGTGTGCTGGGCCCCCGTCAGAGGAGGAAGCAGCCTGGTAAACGGTGTGCCAGGCCTGAGATCTGGAGGCCTCCCACAGCCGGGTCCCTGTCCTGCCCAGGCCCCCCGAGGGAGGACGATGGTCGGGCAGTGGCGAGCGGGGTGGGGCTGGCGCCGAGCCTGCCCTTGGATGCCCCGGGGAAGGGCGCCGGGGGATGGGCTGCCCCTGGCCGGGTCTGAGGGACCGACCCAGCTCGGGGCTGTCGGGGGCAGAGAGAGAACCCCCCTCCGCCCTTTCCCTTCAGGTTCTTAGGGCTGGCCAAATCCTTCCCAAGACAGCTTGTCTGGAGAAAATCAGACCCAGCTGAAGAACATGTGTCCATGGGGGAAACCCGGGAAACTGAGTCTCCCCACACAATAGCAGAGATTCTCATCTTGCATCCTCTCCTGAGCTAATGACAAAGGTGGATGTCCCGGGTGGGCCTGTGGAATGGGAGAGGGGAGGAAGTCTATTGTCATGCAGAGGGACATGGAAAGACTTGTCTGAAGCTTATCCCCTGCACTGGGGTCAGGTCGGAAGGGACGGCACAGAGGTGAGCAGGAACCAACCGGCCTCTCTGTGGTGGGGCTGGCCCCAGGGCAGGCGTGGGGGTGATGGCTGGAAGTGGGATGGCGCGTGAGTTGGCACCAGCCAGCGGTGGAGGCAGAGACTCAGAGGTCAGGGATCTCTGTCTCTGTCTCTGTCTCTGTCTCTCTTCCTCAGGGAGCTGAGGAGAGTAAGGTGGCGCCCCCTGCCCACCTCGCCTACCTCTCCATGGGCCCTTCTTTCTCTGGCCGCTCCGGGAGCCCTGCGGGCTTGGGTTCAACCCCCCACACACCGCACAGGCCAAGGGCGCATGCGCGACCGCCGGGGCCTAGGGCTGGCCTCGGGGGGCGGGGGTCCTCAGTGAAGGCCCCGCCCTCCCTCCAGGCTCTGACCCAGCTGCAGCTCTTCCATCGCCGCCCTTCTGGACTCGGCTTCAGCTGTCTCCCTCCCCTCCCCCACTCCCACTCAGCTTGCAGGCCGCTTCCCTGCCTTGAAAGCATGGCTCTGGCCCTGAGGGCCACAGACCTACTGGGCTTCAAGCTCAAGGCTCTGCCTGGGCCTGCTGCTTCGGCCAGGGGCTCATTTTTTCCTGGAAAGACAAAGCCATGGCCTCACCCCACGCCTGCACTTTGCCACGGCAGGCAGCCCAGGTGTAGGAAAGGCTCTGTGGAGTCAGAAGTGCCGAGACAGGCAGATGGCACCAGAGGGTTTGGGGGCCAGGGCGCAAGTGGGCTAGCCCCTCCTCCCGGGAGTCGGGGAGGCCCGGCCTTCCTAGTGCCCAGGCCACGGCTCCGGGTAGAAACCAGCCATAGAGGGCACGCGGGAGGCCCTCTGCCTGAGGTGGCAGGTGTCACGCCAGGGCCACTGCAAGCCTGGCTCGGCTTGCCTGCTTTCTCCAAAGGAGGCTGGCCGACCAGCCGAACCTGGCACCTGGGCCAGGCCCCTTCCAAGGGGACGATTTCCAGAGGCTAGAGCCCTGGGGGCGGCTGCCAAGTCTCCTGGGGCGTGTGCTGGGCCCCCGTCAGAGGAGGAAGCAGCCTGGTAAACGGTGTGCCAGGCCTGAGATCTGGAGGCCTCCCACAGCCGGGTCCCTGTCCTGCCCAGGCCCCCCGAGGGAGGACGATGGTCGGGCAGTGGCGAGCGGGGTGGGGCTGGCGCCGAGCCTGCCCTTGGATGCCCCGGGGAAGGGCGCCGGGGGATGGGCTGCCCCTGGCCGGGTCTGAGGGACCGACCCAGCTCGGGGCTGTCGGGGGCAGAGAGAGAACCCCCCTCCGCCCTTTCCCTTCAGGTTCTTAGGGCTGGCCAAATCCTTCCCAAGACAGCTTGTCTGGAGAAAATCAGACCCAGCTGAAGAACATGTGTCCATGGGGGAAACCCGGGAAACTGAGTCTCCCCACACAATAGCAGAGATTCTCATCTTGCATCCTCTCCTGAGCTAATGACAAAGGTGGATGTCCCGGGTGGGCCTGTGGAATGGGAGAGGGGAGGAAGTCTATTGTCATGCAGAGGGACATGGAAAGACTTGTCTGAAGCTTATCCCCTGCACTGGGGTCAGGTCGGGAAGGGACGGCACAGAGGTGAGCGGGAACCAACCGGCCTCTCTGTGGTGGGGCTGGCCCCGGGGCAGGCGTGGGGGTGATGGCTGGAAGTGGGATGGCGCGTGAGTTGGCACCAGCCAGCGGTGGAGGCAGAGACTCAGAGGTCAGGGATCTCTCTCTCTGTCTCTGTCTCTCTCTCTCTCCCTCAGGGAGCTGAGCAGAGTAAGGTGGCGCCCCCTGCCCACCTCGCCTACCTCTCCATGGGCCCTTCTTTCTCTGGCCGCTCCGGGAGCCCTGCGGGCTTGGGTTCAACCCCCCACACACCGCACAGGCCAAGGGCGCATGCGCGACTGCCAGGGCCTAGGGCTGGCCTCCGGGGAGGGGGTCCTCAGTGAAGGCCCCGCCCTCCCTCCAGGCTCTGACCCAGCTGCAGCTCTTCCATCGCCGCCCTTCTGGACTCGGCTTCAGCTGTCTCCCTCCCCTCCCCCACTCCCACTCAGCTTGCAGGCCGCTTCCCTGCCTTGAAAGCATGGCTCTGGCCCTGAGGGCCACAGACCTACTGGGCTTCAAGCTCAAGGCTCTGCCTGGGCCTGCTGCTTCGGCCAGGGGCTCATTTTTTCCTGGAAAGACAAAGCCATGGCCTCACCCCACGCCTGCACTTTGCCACGGCAGGCAGCCCAGATGTAGGAAAGGCTCTGTGGAGTCAGAAGTGCCGAGACAGGCAGATGGCACCAGAGGGTTTGGGGGCCAGGGCGCAAGTGGGCTAGCCCCTCCTCCCGGGAGTCGGGGAGGCCCGGCCTTCCTAGTGCCCAGGCCACGGCTCCGGGGAGAAACCCGCCATGGAGGGCACGCGGGAGGCCCTCTGCCTGAGGTGGCAGGTGTCACGCCAGGGCCACTGCAAGCCTGGCTCGGCTTGCCTGCTTTCTCCAAAGGAGGCTGGCCGACCAGCCGAACCTGGCACCTGGGCCAGGCCCCTTCCAAGGGGACGATTTCCAGAGGCTAGAGCCCTGGGGGCGGCTGCCAAGTCTCCTGGGGCCTGTGCTGGGCCCCCGTCAGAGGAGGAAGCAGCCTGGTAAACGGTGTGCCAGGCCTGAGATCTGGAGGCCTCCCACAGCCGGGTCCCTGTCCTGCCCAGGCCCCCCGAGGGAGGACGATGGTCGGGCAGTGGCGAGCGGGGTGGGGCTGGCGCCGAGCCTGCCCTTGGATGCCCCGGGGAAGGGCGCCGGGGGATGGGCTGCCCCTGGCCGGGTCTGAGGGACCGACCCAGCTCGGGGCTGTCGGGGGCAGAGAGAGAACCCCCCTCCGCCCTTTCCCTTCAGGTTCTTAGGGCTGGCCAAATCCTTCCCAAGACAGCTTGTCTGGAGAAAATCAGACCCAGCTGAAGAACATGTGTCCATGGGGGAAACCCGGGAAACTGAGTCTCCCCACACAATAGCAGAGATTCTCATCTTGCATCCTCTCCTGAGCTAATGACAAAGGTGGATGTCCCGGGTGGGCCTGTGGAATGGGAGAGGGGAGGAAGTCTATTGTCATGCAGAGGGACATGGAAAGACTTGTCTGAAGCTTATCCCCTGCACTGGGGTCAGGTCGGAAGGGACGGCACAGAGGTGAGCAGGAACCAACCGGCCTCTCTGTGGTGGGGCTGGCCCCAGGGCAGGCGTGGGGGTGATGGCTGGAAGTGGGATGGCGCGTGAGTTGGCACCAGCCAGCGGTGGAGGCAGAGACTCAGAGGTCAGGGATCTCTGTCTCTGTCTCTGTCTCTGTCTCTCTTCCTCAGGGAGCTGAGGAGAGTAAGGTGGCGCCCCCTGCCCACCTCGCCTACCTCTCCATGGGCCCTTCTTTCTCTGGCCGCTCCGGGAGCCCTGCGGGCTTGGGTTCAACCCCCCACACACCGCACAAGCCAAGGGCGCATGCGCGACCGCCTGGCCCTAGGGCTGGCCTCCGGGGGGGGGGGGTCCGCAGTGAAGGCCCCGCCCTCCCTCCAGGCTCTGACCCAGCTGCAGCTCTTCCATCGCCGCCCTTCTGGACTCGGCTTCAGCTGTCTCCCTCCCCTCCCCCACTCCCACTCAGCTTGCAGGCCGCTTCCCTGCCTTGAAAGCATTGCTCTGGCCCTGAGGGCCACAGACCTACTGGGCTTCAAGCTCAAGGCTCTGCCTGGGCCTGCTGCTTCGGCCAGGGGCTCATTTTTTCCTGGAAAGACAAAGCCATGGCCTCACCCCACGCCTGCACTTTGCCACGGCAGGCAGCCCAGGTGTAGGAAAGGCTCTGTGGAGTCAGAAGTGCCGAGACAGGCAGATGGCACCGCAGGCTTTGGGGGCCAGGGCGCAAGTGGGCTAGCCCCTCCTCCCGGGAGTCGGGGAGGCCCGGCCTTCCTAGTGCCCAGGCCACGGCTCCGGGTAGAAACCCGCCATGGAGGGCACGCGGGAGGCCCTCTGCCTGAGGTGGCAGGTGTCACGCCAGGGCCACTGCAAGCCTGGCTCGGCTTGCCTGCTTTCTCCAAAGGAGGCTGGCCGACCAGCCGAACCTGGCACCTGGGCCAGGCCCCTTCCAAGGGGACGAGTTCCAGAGGCTAGAGCCCTGGGGGCGGCTGCCAAGTCTCCTGGGGCGTGTGCTGGGCCCCCGTCAGAGGAGGAAGCAGCCTGGTAAACGGTGTGCCAGGCCTGAGATCTGGAGGCCTCCCACAGCCGGGTCCCTGTCCTGCCCAGGCCCCCCGAGGGAGGACGATGGTCGGGCAGTGGCGAGCGGGGTGGGGCTGGCGCCGAGCCTGCCCTTGGATGCTCCGGGGAAGGGCGCCGGGGGATGGGCTGCCCCTGGCCGGGTCTGAGGGACCGACCCAGCTCGGGGCTGTCGGGGGCAGAGAGAGAACCCCCCTCCGCCCTTTCCCTTCAGGTTATTAGGGCTGGCCAAATCCTTCCCAAGACAGCTTGTCTGGAGAAATCAGACCCAGCTGAAGAACATGTGTCCATGGGGGAAACCCGGGAAACTGAGTCTCCCCACACAATAGCAGAGATTCTCATCTTGCATCCTCTCCTGAGCTAATGACAAAGGTGGATGTCCCGGGTGGGCCTGTGGAATGGGAGAGGGGAGGAAGTCTATTGTCATGCAGAGGGACATGGAAAGACTTGTCTGAAGCTTATCCCCTGCACTGGGGTCAGGTCGGGAAGGGACGGCACAGAGGTGAGCGGGAACCAACCGGCCTCTCTGTGGTGGGGCTGGCCCCGGGGCAGGCGTGGGGGTGATGGCTGGAAGTGGGATGGCGCGTGAGTTGGCACCAGCCAGCGGTGGAGGCAGAGACTCAGAGGTCAGGGATCTCTGTCTCTGTCTCTGTCTCTCTCTCTCTCCCTCAGGGAGCTGAGCAGAGTAAGGTGGCGCCCCCTGCCCACCTCGCCTACCTCTCCATGGGCCCTTCTTTCTCTGGCCGCTCCGGGAGCCCTGCGGGCTTGGGTTCAACCCCCCACACACCGCACAGGCCAAGGGCGCATGCGCGACTGCCGGGGCCTAGGGCTGGCCTCCGGGGGGGGGGGGTCCTCAGTGAAGGCCCCGCCCTCCCTCCAGGCTCTGACCCAGCTGCAGCTCTTCCATCGCCGCCCTTCTGGACTCGGCTTCAGCTGTCTCCCTCCCCTCCCCCACTCCCACTCAGCTTGCAGGCCGCTTCCCTGCCTTGAAAGCATGGCTCTGGCCCTGAGGGCCACAGACCTACTGGGCTTCAAGCTCAAGGCTCTGCCTGGGCCTGCTGCTTCGGCCAGGGGCTCATTTTTTCCTGGAAAGACAAAGCCATGGCCTCACCCCACGCCTGCACTTTGCCACGGCAGGCAGCCCAGATGTAGGAAAGGCTCTGTGGAGTCAGAAGTGCCGAGACAGGCAGATGGCACCAGAGGGTTTGGGGGCCAGGGCGCAAGTGGGCTAGCCCCTCCTCCCGGGAGTCGGGGAGGCCCGGCCTTCCTAGTGCCCAGGCCACGGCTCCGGGGAGAAACCCGCCATGGAGGGCACGCGGGAGGCCCTCTGCCTGAGGTGGCAGGTGTCACGCCAGGGCCACTGCAAGCCTGGCTCGGCTTGCCTGCTTTCTCCAAAGGAGGCTGGCCGACCAGCCGAACCTGGCACCTGGGCCAGGCCCCTTCCAAGGGGACGATTTCCAGAGGCTAGAGCCCTGGGGGCGGCTGCCAAGTCTCCTGGGGCGTGTGCTGGGCCCCCGTCAGAGGAGGAAGCAGCCTGGTAAACGGTGTGCCAGGCCTGAGATCTGGAGGCCTCCCACAGCCGGGTCCCTGTCCTGCCCAGGCCCCCCGAGGGAGGACGATGGTCGGGCAGTGGCGAGCGGGGTGGGGCTGGCGCCGAGCCTGCCCTTGGATGCCCCGGGGAAGGGCGCCGGGGGATGGGCTGCCCCTGGCCGGGTCTGAGGGACCGACCCAGCTCGGGGCTGTCGGGGGCAGAGAGAGAACCCCCCTCCGCCCTTTCCCTTCAGGTTCTTAGGGCTGGCCAAATCCTTCCCAAGACAGCTTGTCTGGAGAAAATCAGACCCAGCTGAAGAACATGTGTCCATGGGGGAAACCCGGGAAACTGAGTCTCCCCACACAATAGCAGAGATTCTCATCTTGCATCCTCTCCTGAGCTAATGACAAAGGTGGATGTCCCGGGTGGGCCTGTGGAATGGGAGAGGGGAGGAAGTCTATTGTCATGCAGAGGGACATGGAAAGACTTGTCTGAAGCTTATCCCCTGCACTGGGGTCAGGTCGGGAAGGGACGGCACAGAGGTGAGCGGGAACCAACCGGCCTCTCTGTGGTGGGGCAGGCCCCGGGGCAGGCGTGGGGGTGATGGCTGGAAGTGGGATGGCGCGTGAGTTGGCACCAGCCAGCGGTGGAGGCAGAGACTCAGAGGTCAGGGATCTCTCTCTCTGTCTCTGTCTCTCTCTCTCTCCCTCAGGGAGCTGAGCAGAGTAAGGTGGCGCCCCCTGCCCACCTCGCCTACCTCTCCATGGGCCCTTCTTTCTCTGGCCGCTCCGGGAGCCCTGCAGGCTTGGGTTCAACCCCCCACACACCGCACAAGCCAAGGGCGCATGCGCGACCGCCTGGCCCTAGGGCTGGCCTCCGGGGGGGGGGGGTCCGCAGTGAAGGCCCCGCCCTCCCTCCAGGCTCTGACCCAGCTGCAGCTCTTCCATCGCCGCCCTTCTGGACTCGGCTTCAGCTGTCTCCCTCCCCTCCCCCACTCCCACTCAGCTTGCAGGCCGCTTCCCTGCCTTGAAAGCATTGCTCTGGCCCTGAGGGCCACAGACCTACTGGGCTTCAAGCTCAAGGCTCTGCCTGGGCCTGCTGCTTCGGCCAGGGGCTCATTTTTTCCTGGAAAGACAAAGCCATGGCCTCACCCCACGCCTGCACTTTGCCACGGCAGGCAGCCCAGGTGTAGGAAAGGCTCTGTGGAGTCAGAAGTGCCGAGACAGGCAGATGGCACCGCAGGCTTTGGGGGCCAGGGCGCAAGTGGGCTAGCCCCTCCTCCCGGGAGTCGGGGAGGCCCGGCCTTCCTAGTGCCCAGGCCACGGCTCCGGGTAGAAACCCGCCATGGAGGGCACGCGGGAGGCCCTCTGCCTGAGGTGGCAGGTGTCACGCCAGGGCCACTGCAAGCCTGGCTCGGCTTGCCTGCTTTCTCCAAAGGAGGCTGGCCGACCAGCCGAACCTGGCACCTGGGCCAGGCCCCTTCCAAGGGGACGAGTTCCAGAGGCTAGAGCCCTGGGGGCGGCTGCCAAGTCTCCTGGGGCGTGTGCTGGGCCCCCGTCAGAGGAGGAAGCAGCCTGGTAAACGGTGTGCCAGGCCTGAGATCTGGAGGCCTCCCACAGCCGGGTCCCTGTCCTGCCCAGGCCCCCCGAGGGAGGACGATGGTCGGGCAGTGGCGAGCGGGGTGGGGCTGGCGCCGAGCCTGCCCTTGGATGCCCCGGGGAAGGGCGCCGGGGGATGGGCTGCCCCTGGCCGGGTCTGAGGGACCGACCCAGCTCGGGGCTGTCGGGGGCAGAGAGAGAACCCCCCTCCGCCCTTTCCCTTCAGGTTATTAGGGCTGGCCAAATCCTTCCCAAGACAGCTTGTCTGGAGAAATCAGACCCAGCTGAAGAACATGTGTCCATGGGGGAAACCCGGGAAACTGAGTCTCCCCACACAATAGCAGAGATTCTCATCTTGCATCCTCTCCTGAGCTAATGACAAAGGTGGATGTCCCGGGTGGGCCTGTGGAATGGGAGAGGGGAGGAAGTCTATTGTCATGCAGAGGGACATGGAAAGACTTGTCTGAAGCTTATCCCCTGCACTGGGGTCAGGTCGGGAAGGGACGGCACAGAGGTGAGCGGGAACCAACCGGCCTCTCTGTGGTGGGGCTGGCCCCGGGGCAGGCGTGGGGGTGATGGCTGGAAGTGGGATGGCGCGTGAGTTGGCACCAGCCAGCGGTGGAGGCAGAGACTCAGAGGTCAGGGATCTCTGTCTCTGTCTCTGTCTCTCTCTCTCTCCCTCAGGGAGCTGAGCAGAGTAAGGTGGCGCCCCCTGCCCACCTCGCCTACCTCTCCATGGGCCCTTCTTTCTCTGGCCGCTCCGGGAGCCCTGCGGGCTTGGGTTCAACCCCCCACACACCGCACAGGCCAAGGGCGCATGCGCGACTGCCGGGGCCTAGGGCTGGCCTCCGGGGGGGGGGGGTCCTCAGTGAAGGCCCCGCCCTCCCTCCAGGCTCTGACCCAGCTGCAGCTCTTCCATCGCCGCCCTTCTGGACTCGGCTTCAGCTGTCTCCCTCCCCTCCCCCACTCCCACTCAGCTTGCAGGCCGCTTCCCTGCCTTGAAAGCATGGCTCTGGCCCTGAGGGCCACAGACCTACTGGGCTTCAAGCTCAAGGCTCTGCCTGGGCCTGCTGCTTCGGCCAGGGGCTCATTTTTTCCTGGAAAGACAAAGCCATGGCCTCACCCCACGCCTGCACTTTGCCACGGCAGGCAGCCCAGATGTAGGAAAGGCTCTGTGGAGTCAGAAGTGCCGAGACAGGCAGATGGCACCAGAGGGTTTGGGGGCCAGGGCGCAAGTGGGCTAGCCCCTCCTCCCGGGAGTCGGGGAGGCCCGGCCTTCCTAGTGCCCAGGCCACGGCTCCGGGGAGAAACCCGCCATGGAGGGCACGCGGGAGGCCCTCTGCCTGAGGTGGCAGGTGTCACGCCAGGGCCACTGCAAGCCTGGCTCGGCTTGCCTGCTTTCTCCAAAGGAGGCTGGCCGACCAGCCGAACCTGGCACCTGGGCCAGGCCCCTTCCAAGGGGACGATTTCCAGAGGCTAGAGCCCTGGGGGCGGCTGCCAAGTCTCCTGGGGCGTGTGCTGGGCCCCCGTCAGAGGAGGAAGCAGCCTGGTAAACGGTGTGCCAGGCCTGAGATCTGGAGGCCTCCCACAGCCGGGTCCCTGTCCTGCCCAGGCCCCCCGAGGGAGGACGATGGTCGGGCAGTGGCGAGCGTGGTGGGGCTGGCGCCGAGCCTGCCCTTGGATGCCCCGGGGAAGGGCGCCGGGGGATGGGCTGCCCCTGGCCGGGTCTGAGGGACCGACCCAGCTCGGGGCTGTCGGGGGCAGAGAGAGAACCCCCCTCCGCCCTTTCCCTTCAGGTTCTTAGGGCTGGCCAAATCCTTCCCAAGACAGCTTGTCTGGAGAAAATCAGACCCAGCTGAAGAACATGTGTCCATGGGGGAAACCCGGGAAACTGAGTCTCCCCACACAATAGCAGAGATTCTCATCTTGCATCCTCTCCTGAGCTAATGACAAAGGTGGATGTCCCGGGTGGGCCTGTGGAATGGGAGAGGGGAGGAAGTCTATTGTCATGCAGAGGGACATGGAAAGACTTGTCTGAAGCTTATCCCCTGCACTGGGGTCAGGTCGGGAAGGGACGGCACAGAGGTGAGCGGGAACCAACCGGCCTCTCTGTGGTGGGGCTGGCCCCGGGGCAGGCGTGGGGGTGATGGCTGGAAGTGGGATGGCGCGTGAGTTGGCACCAGCCAGCGGTGGAGGCAGAGACTCAGAGGTCAGGGATCTCTGTCTCTGTCTCTGTCTCTCTCTCTCTCCCTCAGGGAGCTGAGCAGAGTAAGGTGGCGCCCCCTGCCCACCTCGCCTACCTCTCCATGGGCCCTTCTTTCTCTGGCCGCTCCGGGAGCCCTGCGGGCTTGGGTTCAACCCCCCACACACCGCACAGGCCAAGGGCGCATGCGCGACTGCCGGGGCCTAGGGCTGGCCTCCGGGGGGGGGGGGTCCTCAGTGAAGGCCCCGCCCTCCCTCCAGGCTCTGACCCAGCTGCAGCTCTTCCATCGCCGCCCTTCTGGACTCGGCTTCAGCTGTCTCCCTCCCCTCCCCCACTCCCACTCAGCTTGCAGGCCGCTTCCCTGCCTTGAAAGCATGGCTCTGGCCCTGAGGGCCACAGACCTACTGGGCTTCAAGCTCAAGGCTCTGCCTGGGCCTGCTGCTTCGGCCAGGGGCTCATTTTTTCCTGGAAAGACAAAGCCATGGCCTCACCCCACGCCTGCACTTTGCCACGGCAGGCAGCCCAGATGTAGGAAAGGCTCTGTGGAGTCAGAAGTGCCGAGACAGGCAGATGGCACCAGAGGGTTTGGGGGCCAGGGCGCAAGTGGGCTAGCCCCTCCTCCCGGGAGTCGGGGAGGCCCGGCCTTCCTAGTGCCCAGGCCACGGCTCCGGGGAGAAACCCGCCATGGAGGGCACGCGGGAGGCCCTCTGCCTGAGGTGGCAGGTGTCACGCCAGGGCCACTGCAAGCCTGGCTCGGCTTGCCTGCTTTCTCCAAAGGAGGCTGGCCGACCAGCCGAACCTGGCACCTGGGCCAGGCCCCTTCCAAGGGGACGATTTCCAGAGGCTAGAGCCCTGGGGGCGGCTGCCAAGTCTCCTGGGGCGTGTGCTGGGCCCCCGTCAGAGGAGGAAGCAGCCTGGTAAACGGTGTGCCAGGCCTGAGATCTGGAGGCCTCCCACAGCCGGGTCCCTGTCCTGCCCAGGCCCCCCGAGGGAGGACGATGGTCGGGCAGTGGCGAGCGGGGTGGGGCTGGCGCCGAGCCTGCCCTTGGATGCCCCGGGGAAGGGCGCCGGGGGATGGGCTGCCCCTGGCCGGGTCTGAGGGACCGACCCAGCTCGGGGCTGTCGGGGGCAGAGAGAGAACCCCCCTCCGCCCTTTCCCTTCAGGTTCTTAGGGCTGGCCAAATCCTTCCCAAGACAGCTTGTCTGGAGAAAATCAGACCCAGCTGAAGAACATGTGTCCATGGGGGAAACCCGGGAAACTGAGTCTCCCCACACAATAGCAGAGATTCTCATCTTGCATCCTCTCCTGAGCTAATGACAAAGGTGGATGTCCCGGGTGGGCCTGTGGAATGGGAGAGGGGAGGAAGTCTATTGTCATGCAGAGGGACATGGAAAGACTTGTCTGAAGCTTATCCCCTGCACTGGGGTCAGGTCGGGAAGGGACGGCACAGAGGTGAGCGGGAACCAACCGGCCTCTCTGTGGTGGGGCTGGCCCCGGGGCAGGCGTGGGGGTGATGGCTGGAAGTGGGATGGCGCGTGAGTTGGCACCAGCCAGCGGTGGAGGCAGAGACTCAGAGGTCAGGGATCTCTCTCTCTGTCTCTGTCTCTCTCTCTCTCCCTCAGGGAGCTGAGCAGAGTAAGGTGGCGCCCCCTGCCCACCTCGCCTACCTCTCCATGGGCCCTTCTTTCTCTGGCCGCTCCGGGAGCCCTGCGGGCTTGGGTTCAACCCCCCACACACCGCACAGGCCAAGGGCGCATGCGCGACTGCCAGGGCCTAGGGCTGGCCTCCGGGGAGGGGGTCCTCAGTGAAGGCCCCGCCCTCCCTCCAGGCTCTGACCCAGCTGCAGCTCTTCCATCGCCGCCCTTCTGGACTCGGCTTCAGCTGTCTCCCTCCCCTCCCCCACTCCCACTCAGCTTGCAGGCCGCTTCCCTGCCTTGAAAGCATGGCTCTGGCCCTGAGGGCCACAGACCTACTGGGCTTCAAGCTCAAGGCTCTGCCTGGGCCTGCTGCTTCGGCCAGGGGCTCATTTTTTCCTGGAAAGACAAAGCCATGGCCTCACCCCACGCCTGCACTTTGCCACGGCAGGCAGCCCAGATGTAGGAAAGGCTCTGTGGAGTCAGAAGTGCCGAGACAGGCAGATGGCACCAGAGGGTTTGGGGGCCAGGGCGCAAGTGGGCTAGCCCCTCCTCCCGGGAGTCGGGGAGGCCCGGCCTTCCTAGTGCCCAGGCCACGGCTCCGGGGAGAAACCCGCCATGGAGGGCACGCGGGAGGCCCTCTGCCTGAGGTGGCAGGTGTCACGCCAGGGCCACTGCAAGCCTGGCTCGGCTTGCCTGCTTTCTCCAAAGGAGGCTGGCCAACCAGCCGAACCTGGCACCTGGGCCAGGCCCCTTCCAAGGGGACGATTTCCAGAGGCTAGAGCCCTGGGGGCGGCTGCCAAGTCTCCTGGGGCGTGTGCTGGGCCCCCGTCAGAGGAGGAAGCAGCCTGGTAAACGGTGTGCCAGGCCTGAGATCTGGAGGCCTCCCACAGCCGGGTCCCTGTCCTGCCCAGGCCCCCCGAGGGAGGACGATGGTCGGGCAGTGGCGAGCGGGGTGGGGCTGGCGCCGAGCCTGCCCTTGGATGCCCCGGGGAAGGGCGCCGGGGGATGGGCTGCCCCTGGCCGGGTCTGAGGGACCGACCCAGCTCGGGGCTGTCGGGGGCAGAGAGAGAACCCCCCTCCGCCCTTTCCCTTCAGGTTCTTAGGGCTGGCCAAATCCTTCCCAAGACAGCTTGTCTGGAGAAAATCAGACCCAGCTGAAGAACATGTGTCCATGGGGGAAACCCGGGAAACTGAGTCTCCCCACACAATAGCAGAGATTCTCATCTTGCATCCTCTCCTGAGCTAATGACAAAGGTGGATGTCCCGGGTGGGCCTGTGGAATGGGAGAGGGGAGGAAGTCTATTGTCATGCAGAGGGACATGGAAAGACTTGTCTGAAGCTTATCCCCTGCACTGGGGTCAGGTCGGAAGGGACGGCACAGAGGTGAGCAGGAACCAACCGGCCTCTCTGTGGTGGGGCTGGCCCCAGGGCAGGCGTGGGGGTGATGGCTGGAAGTGGGATGGCGCGTGAGTTGGCACCAGCCAGCGGTGGAGGCAGAGACTCAGAGGTCAGGGATCTCTGTCTCTGTCTCTGTCTCTGTCTCTCTTCCTCAGGGAGCTGAGGAGAGTAAGGTGGCGCCCCCTGCCCACCTCGCCTACCTCTCCATGGGCCCTTCTTTCTCTGGCCGCTCCGGGAGCCCTGCGGGCTTGGGTTCAACCCCCCACACACCGCACAGGCCAAGGGCGCATGCGCGACCGCCGGGGCCTAGGGCTGGCCTCGGGTGGCGGGGGTCCTCAGTGAAGGCCCCGCCCTCCCTCCAGGCTCTGACCCAGCTGCAGCTCTTCCATCGCCGCCCTTCTGGACTCGGCTTCAGCTGTCTCCCTCCCCTCCCCCACTCCCACTCAGCTTGCAGGCCGCTTCCCTGCCTTGAAAGCATGGCTCTGGCCCTGAGGGCCACAGACCTACTGGGCTTCAAGCTCAAGGCTCTGCCTGGGCCTGCTGCTTCGGCCAGGGGCTCATTTTTTCCTGGAAAGACAAAGCCATGGCCTCACCCCACGCCTGCACTTTGCCACGGCAGGCAGCCCAGGTGTAGGAAAGGCTCTGTGGAGTCAGAAGTGCCGAGACAGGCAGATGGCACCAGAGGGTTTGGGGGCCAGGGCGCAAGTGGGCTAGCCCCTCCTCCCGGGAGTCGGGGAGGCCCGGCCTTCCTAGTGCCCAGGCCACGGCTCCGGGTAGAAACCAGCCATAGAGGGCACGCGGGAGGCCCTCTGCCTGAGGTGGCAGGTGTCACGCCAGGGCCACTGCAAGCCTGGCTCGGCTTGCCTGCTTTCTCCAAAGGAGGCTGGCCGACCAGCCGAACCTGGCACCTGGGCCAGGCCCCTTCCAAGGGGACGATTTCCAGAGGCTAGAGCCCTGGGGGCGGCTGCCAAGTCTCCTGGGGCGTGTGCTGGGCCCCCGTCAGAGGAGGAAGCAGCCTGGTAAACGGTGTGCCAGGCCTGAGATCTGGAGGCCTCCCACAGCCGGGTCCCTGTCCTGCCCAGGCCCCCCGAGGGAGGACGATGGTCGGGCAGTGGCGAGCGGGGTGGGGCTGGCGCCGAGCCTGCCCTTGGATGCCCCGGGGAAGGGCGCCGGGGGATGGGCTGCCCCTGGCCGGGTCTGAGGGACCGACCCAGCTCGGGGCTGTCGGGGGCAGAGAGAGAACCCCCCTCCGCCCTTTCCCTTCAGGTTCTTAGGGCTGGCCAAATCCTTCCCAAGACAGCTTGTCTGGAGAAAATCAGACCCAGCTGAAGAACATGTGTCCATGGGGGAAACCCGGGAAACTGAGTCTCCCCACACAATAGCAGAGATTCTCATCTTGCATCCTCTCCTGAGCTAATGACAAAGGTGGATGTCCCGGGTGGGCCTGTGGAATGGGAGAGGGGAGGAAGTCTATTGTCATGCAGAGGGACATGGAAAGACTTGTCTGAAGCTTATCCCCTGCACTGGGGTCAGGTCGGGAAGGGACGGCACAGAGGTGAGCGGGAACCAACCGGCCTCTCTGTGGTGGGGCTGGCCCCGGGGCAGGCGTGGGGGTGATGGCTGGAAGTGGGATGGCGCGTGAGTTGGCACCAGCCAGCGGTGGAGGCAGAGACTCAGAGGTCAGGGATCTCTCTCTCTGTCTCTGTCTCTCTCTCTCTCCCTCAGGGAGCTGAGCAGAGTAAGGTGGCGCCCCCTGCCCACCTCGCCTACCTCTCCATGGGCCCTTCTTTCTCTGGCCGCTCCGGGAGCCCTGCGGGCTTGGGTTCAACCCCCCACACACCGCACAGGCCAAGGGCGCATGCGCGACTGCCAGGGCCTAGGGCTGGCCTCCGGGGAGGGGGTCCTCAGTGAAGGCCCCGCCCTCCCTCCAGGCTCTGACCCAGCTGCAGCTCTTCCATCGCCGCCCTTCTGGACTCGGCTTCAGCTGTCTCCCTCCCCTCCCCCACTCCCACTCAGCTTGCAGGCCGCTTCCCTGCCTTGAAAGCATGGCTCTGGCCCTGAGGGCCACAGACCTACTGGGCTTCAAGCTCAAGGCTCTGCCTGGGCCTGCTGCTTCGGCCAGGGGCTCATTTTTTCCTGGAAAGACAAAGCCATGGCCTCACCCCACGCCTGCACTTTGCCACGGCAGGCAGCCCAGATGTAGGAAAGGCTCTGTGGAGTCAGAAGTGCCGAGACAGGCAGATGGCACCAGAGGGTTTGGGGGCCAGGGCGCAAGTGGGCTAGCCCCTCCTCCCGGGAGTCGGGGAGGCCCGGCCTTCCTAGTGCCCAGGCCACGGCTCCGGGGAGAAACCCGCCATGGAGGGCACGCGGGAGGCCCTCTGCCTGAGGTGGCAGGTGTCACGCCAGGGCCACTGCAAGCCTGGCTCGGCTTGCCTGCTTTCTCCAAAGGAGGCTGGCCGACCAGCCGAACCTGGCACCTGGGCCAGGCCCCTTCCAAGGGGACGATTTCCAGAGGCTAGAGCCCTGGGGGCGGCTGCCAAGTCTCCTGGGGCGTGTGCTGGGCCCCCGTCAGAGGAGGAAGCAGCCTGGTAAACGGTGTGCCAGGCCTGAGATCTGGAGGCCTCCCACAGCCGGGTCCCTGTCCTGCCCAGGCCCCCCGAGGGAGGACGATGGTCGGGCAGTGGCGAGCGGGGTGGGGCTGGCGCCGAGCCTGCCCTTGGATGCCCCGGGGAAGGGCGCCGGGGGATGGGCTGCCCCTGGCCGGGTCTGAGGGATCGACCCAGCTCGTGGCTGTCGGGGGCACAGAGAGAACCCCCCTCCGCCCTTTCCCTTCAGGTTCTTAGGGCTGGCCAAATCCTTCCCAAGACAGCTTGTCTGGAGAAAATCAGACCCAGCTGAAGAACATGTGTCCATGGGGGAAACCCGGGAAACTGAGTCTCCCCACACAATAGCAGAGATTCTCATCTTGCATCCTCTCCTGAGCTAATGACAAAGGTGGATGTCCCGGGTGGGCCTGTGGAATGAGAGAGGGGAGGAAGTCTATTGTCATGCAGAGGGACATGGAAAGACTTGTCTGAAGCTTATCCCCTGCACTGGGGTCTGGTCGGGAAGGGACGGCACAGAGGTGAGCAGGAACCAACCGGCCTCTCTGTGGTGGGGCTGGCCCCGGGGCAGGCGTGGGGGTGATGGCTGGAAGTGGGATGGCGCGTGAGTTGGCACCAGCCAGCGGTGGAGGCAGAGACTCAGAGGTCAGGGATCTCTCTCTCTGTCTCTGTCTCTGTCTCTCTCCCTCAGGGAGCTGAGGAGAGTAAGGTGGCGCCCCCTGCCCACCTCGCCTACCTCTCCATGGTCCCTTCTTTCTCTGGCCGCTCCGGGAGCCCTGCGGGCTTGGGTTCAACCCCCCACACACCGCACAGGCCAAGGGCGCATGCGCGACCGCCTGGGCCTAGGGCTGGCCTCCGGGGGGGTGGTCCTCAGTGAAGGCCCCGCCCTCCCTCCAGGCTCTGACCCAGCTGCAGCTCTTCCATCGCCGCCCTTCTGGACTCGGCTTCAGCTGTCTCCCTCCCCTCCCCCACTCCCACTCAGCTTGCAGGCCGCTTCCCTGCCTTGAAAGCATGGCTCTGGCCCTGAGGGCCACAGACCTACTGGGCTTCAAGCTCAAGGCTCTGCCTGGGCCTGCTGCTTCGGCCAGGGGCTCATTTTTTCCTGGAAAGACAAAGCCATGGCCTCACCCCACGCCTGCACTTTGCCACGGCAGGCAGCCCAGATGTAGGAAAGGCTCTGTGGAGTCAGAAGTGCCGAGACAGGCAGATGGCACCAGAGGGTTTGGGGGCCAGGGCGCAAGTGGGCTAGCCCCTCCTCCCGGGAGTCGGGGAGGCCCGGCCTTCCTAGTGCCCAGGCCACGGCTCCGGGGAGAAACCCGCCATGGAGGGCACGCGGGAGGCCCTCTGCCTGAGGTGGCAGGTGTCACGCCAGGGCCACTGCAAGCCTGGCTCGGCTTGCCTGCTTTCTCCAAAGGAGGCTGGCCGACCAGCCGAACCTGGCACCTGGGCCAGGCCCCTTCCAAGGGGACGATTTCCAGAGGCTAGAGCCCTGGGGGCGGCTGCCAAGTCTCCTGGGGCGTGTGCTGGGCCCCCGTCAGAGGAGGAAGCAGCCTGGTAAACGGTGTGCCAGGCCTGAGATCTGGAGGCCTCCCACAGCCGGGTCCCTGTCCTGCCCAGGCCCCCCGAGGGAGGACGATGGTCGGGCAGTGGCGAGCGGGGTGGGGCTGGCGCCGAGCCTGCCCTTGGATGCCCCGGGGAAGGGCGCCGGGGGATGGGCTGCCCCTGGCCGGGTCTGAGGGACCGACCCAGCTCGGGGCTGTCGGGGGCAGAGAGAGAACCCCCCTCCGCCCTTTCCCTTCAGGTTCTTAGGGCTGGCCAAATCCTTCCCAAGACAGCTTGTCTGGAGAAAATCAGACCCAGCTGAAGAACATGTGTCCATGGGGGAAACCCGGGAAACTGAGTCTCCCCACACAATAGCAGAGATTCTCATCTTGCATCCTCTCCTGAGCTAATGACAAAGGTGGATGTCCCGGGTGGGCCTGTGGAATGGGAGAGGGGAGGAAGTCTATTGTCATGCAGAGGGACATGGAAAGACTTGTCTGAAGCTTATCCCCTGCACTGGGGTCAGGTCGGAAGGGACGGCACAGAGGTGAGCAGGAACCAACCGGCCTCTCTGTGGTGGGGCTGGCCCCAGGGCAGGCGTGGGGGTGATGGCTGGAAGTGGGATGGCGCGTGAGTTGGCACCAGCCAGCGGTGGAGGCAGAGACTCAGAGGTCAGGGATCTCTCTCTCTGTCTCTGTCTCTGTCTCTCTTCCTCAGGGAGCTGAGGAGAGTAAGGTGGCGCCCCCTGCCCAACTCGCCTACCTCTCCATGGGCCCTTCTTTCTCTGGCCGCTCCGGGAGCCCTGCGGGCTTGGGTTCAACCCCCCACACACCGCACAGGCCAAGGGCGCATGCGCGACCGCCGGGGCCTAGGGCTGGCCTCGGGGGGGGGGGGGGGGTCCTCAGTGAAGGCCCCGCCCTCCCTCCAGGCTCTGACCCAGCTGCAGCTCTTCCATCGCCGCCCTTCTGGACTCGGCTTCAGCTGTCTCCCTCCCCTCCCCCACTCCCACTCAGCTTGCAGGCCGCTTCCCTGCCTTGAAAGCATGGCTCTGGCCCTGAGGGCCACAGACCTACTGGGCTTCAAGCTCAAGGCTCTGCCTGGGCCTGCTGCTTCGGCCAGGGGCTCATTTTTTCCTGGAAAGACAAAGCCATGGCCTCACCCCACGCCTGCACTTTGCCACGGCAGGCAGCCCACATGTAGGAAAGGCTCTGTGGAGTCAGAAGTGCCGAGACAGGCAGATGGCACCAGAGGGTTTGGGGGCCAGGGCGCAAGTGGTCTAGACCCTCCTCCCGGGAGTCGGGGAGGCCCGGCCTTCCTAGTGCCCAGGCCACGGCTCCGGGGAGAAACCCGCCATGGAGGGCACGCGGGAGGCCCTCTGCCTGAGGTGGCAGGTGTCACGCCAGGGCCACTGCAAGCCTGGCTCGGCTTGCCTGCTTTCTCCAAAGGAGGCTGGCCGACCAGCCGAGCTTGGCACCTGGGCCAGGCCCCTTCCAAGGGGACGAGTTCCAGAGGCTAGAGCCCTGGGGGCGGCTGCCAAGTCTCCTGGGGCATGTGCTGGGCCCCCGTCAGTGGAGGAAGCAGCCTGGTAAACGGTGTGCCAGGCCTGAGATCTGGAGGCCTCCCACAGCCGGGTCCCTGTCCTGCCCAGGCCCCCCGAGGGAGGACGATGGTCGGGCAGTGGCGAGCGGGGTGGGGCTGGCGCCGAGCCTGCCCTTGGATGCCCCGGGGAAGGGCGCCGGGGGATGGGCTGCCCCTGGCCGGGTTGAGGGACCGACCCAGCTCGGGGCTGTCGGGGGCAGAGAGAGAACCCCCCTCCGCCCTTTCCCTTCAGGTTCTTAGGGCTGGCCAAATCCTTCCCAAGACAGCTTGTCTGGAGAAAATCAGACCCAGCTGAAGAACATGTGTCCATGGGGGAAACCCGGGAAACTGAGTCTCCCCACACAATAGCAGAGATTCTCATCTTGCATCCTCTCCTGAGCTAATGACAAAGGTGGATGTCCCGGGTGGGCCTGTGGAATGGGAGAGGGGAGGAAGTCTATTGTCATGCAGAGGGACATGGATAGACTTGTCTGAAGCTTATCCCCTGCACTGGGGTCAGGTCGGGAAGGGACGGCACAGAGGTGAGCAGGAACCAACCGGACTCTCTGTGGTGGGGCTGGCCCCGGGGCAGGCGTGGGGGTGATGGCTGGAAGTGGGATGGCGCGTGAGTTGGCACCAGCCAGCGGTGGAGGCAGAGACTCAGAGGTCAGGGATCTCTCTCTCTGTCTCTGTCTCTGTCTCTCTCCCTCAGGGAGCTGAGGAGAGTAAGGTGGCGCCCCCTGCCCACCTCGCCTACCTCTCCATGGGCCCTTCTTTCTCTGGCCGCTCCGGGAGCCCTGCGGGCTTGGGTTCAACCCCCCACACACCGCACAGGCCAAGGGCGCATGCGCGACCGCCTGGCCCTATGGCTGGCCTCCGGGGGGGGGGTCATCAGTGAAGGCCCCGCCCTCCCTCCAGGCTCTGACCCAGCTGCAGCTCTTCCATCGCCGCCCTTCTGGACTCGGCTTCAGCTGTCTCCCTCCCCTCCCCCACTCCCACTCAGCTTGCAGGCCGCTTCCCTGCCTTGAAAGCATTGCTCTGGCCCTGAGGGCCACAGACCTACTGGGCTTCAAGCTCAAGGCTCTGCCTGGGCCTGCTGCTTCGGCCAGGGGCTCATTTTTTCCTGGAAAGACAAAGCCATGGCCTCACCCCACGCCTGCACTTTGCCACGGCAGGCAGCCCAGGTGTAGGAAAGGCTCTGTGGAGTCAGAAGTGCCGAGACAGGCAGATGGCACCAGAGGGTTTGGGGGCCAGGGCGCAAGTGGGCTAGCCCCTCCTCCCGGGAGTCAGGGAGGCCCGGCCTTCCTAGTGCCCAGGCCACGGCTCCGGGGAGAAACCCGCCATGGAGGGCACGCGGGAGGCCCTCTGCCTGAGGTGGCAGGTGTCACGCCAGGGCCACTGCAAGCCTGGCTCGGCTTGCCTGCTTTCTCCAAAGGAGGCTGGCCGACCAGCCGAACCTGGCACCTGGGCCAGGCCCCTTCCAAGGGGACGAGTTCCAGAGGCTAGAGACCTGGGGGCGGCTGCCAAGTCTCCTGGGGCGTGTGCTGGGCCCCCGTCAGAGGAGGAAGCAGCCTGGTAAACGGTGTGCCAGGCCTGAGATCTGGAGGCCTCCCACAGCCGGGTCCCTGTCCTGCCCAGGCCCCCCGAGGGAGGACGATGGTCGGGCAGTGGCGAGCGGGGTGGGGCTGGCGCCGAGCCTGCCCTTGGATGCCCCGGGGAAGGGCGCCGGGGGATGGGCTGCCCCTGGCCGGGTCTGAGGGACCGACCCAGCTCGGGGCTGTCGGGGGCAGAGAGAGAACCCCCCTCCGCCCTTTCCCTTCAGGTTCTTAGGGCTGGCCAAATCCTTCCCAAGACAGCTTGTCTGGAGAAAATCAGACCCAGCTGAAGAACATGTGTCCATGGGGGAAACCCGGGAAACTGAGTCTCCCCACACAATAGCAGAGATTCTCATCTTGCATCCTCTCCTGAGCTAATGACAAAGGTGGATGTCCCGGGTGGGCCTGTGGAATGGGAGAGGGGAGGAAGTCTATTGTCATGCAGAGGGACATGGAAAGACTTGTCTGAAGCTTATCCCCTGCACTGGGGTCAGGTCGGGAAGGGACGGCACAGAGGTGAGCAGGAACCAACCGGCCTCTCTGTGGTGGGGCTGGCCCCGGGGCAGGCGTGGGGGTGATGGCTGGAAGTGGGATGGCGCGTGAGTTGGCACCAGCCAGCGGTAGAGGCCGAGACTCAGAGGTCAGGGATCTCTCTCTCTGTCTCTGTCTCTGTCTCTCTCCCTCAGGGAGCTGAGAAGAGTAAGGTGGCGAACCCTGCCCACCTCGCCTACCTCTCCATGGGCCCTTCTTTCTCTGGCCGCTCCGGGAGCCCTGCGGGCTTGGGTTCAACCCCCCACACACCGCACAGGCCAAGGGCGCATGCGCGACCGCCTGGGCCTAGGGCTGGCCTCCGGGGGGGTGGTCCTCAGTGAAGGCCCCGCCCTCCCTCCAGGCTCTGACCCAGCTGCAGCTCTTCCATCGCCGCCCTTCTGGACTCGGCTTCAGCTGTCTCCCTCCCCTCCCCCACTCCCACTCAGCTTGCAGGCCGCTTCCCTGCGTTGAAAGCATGGCTCTGGCCCTGAGGGCCACAGACCTACTGGGCTTCAAGCTCAAGGCTCTGCCTGGGCCTGCTGCTTCGGCCAGGGGCTCATTTTTTCCTGGAAAGACAAAGCCATGGCCTCACCCCACGCCTGCACTGTGCCACGGCAGACAGCCCAGGTGTAGGAAACGCTCTGTGGAGTCAGAAGTGCCGAGACAGGCAGATGGCACCGCAGGCTTTGGGGGCCAGGGCGCAAGTGGGCTAGCCCCTCCTCCCGGGAGTCGGGGAGGCCCGGCCTTCCTAGTGCCCAGGCCACGGCTCCGGGGAGAAACCCGCCATGGAGGGCACGCGGGAGGCCCTCTGCCTGAGGTGGCAGGTGTCACGCCAGGGCCACTGCAAGCCTGGCTCGGCTTGCCTGCTTTCTCCAAAGGAGGCTGGCCGACCAGCCGAACCTGGCACCTGGGCCAGGCCCCTTCCAAGGGGACGAGTTCCAGAGGCTAGAGCCCTGGGGGCGGCTGCCAAGTCTCCTGGGGCGTGTGCTGGGCCCCCGTCAGAGGAGGAAGCAGCCTGGTAAACGGTGTGCCAGGCCTGAGATCTGGAGGCCTCCCACAGCCGGGTCCCTGTCCTGCCCAGGCCCCCCGAGGGAGGACGATGGTCGGGCAGTGGCGAGCGGGGTGGGGCTGGCGCCGAGCCTGCCCTTGGATGCCCCGGGGAAGGGCGCCGGGGGATGGGCTGCCCCTGGCCGGGTCTGAGGGACCGACCCAGCTCGGGGCTGTCGGGGGCAGAGAGAGAACCCCCCTCCGCCCTTTCCCTTCAGGTTCTTAGGGCTGGCCAAATCCTTCCCAAGACAGCTTGTCTGGAGAAAATCAGACCCAGCTGAAGAACATGTGTCCATGGGGGAAACCCGGGAAACTGAGTCTCCCCACACAATAGCAGAGATTCTCATCTTGCATCCTCTCCTGAGCTAATGACAAAGGTGGATGTCCCGGGTGGGCCTGTGGAATGGGAGAGGGGAGGAAGTCTATTGTCATGCAGAGGGACATGGATAGACTTGTCTGAAGCTTATCCCCTGCACTGGGGTCAGGTCGGGAAGGGACGGCACAGAGGTGAGCAGGAACCAACCGGCCTCTCTGTGGTGGGGCTGGCCCCGGGGCAGGCGTGGGGGTGATGGCTGGAAGTGGGATGGCGCGTGAGTTGGCACCAGCCAGCGGTGGAGGCAGAGACTCAGAGGTCAGGGATCTCTCTCTCTGTCTCTGTCTCTCTCTCTCTCCCTCAGGGAGCTGAGCAGAGTAAGGTGGCGCCCCCTGCCCACCTCGCCTACCTCTCCATGGGCCCTTCTTTCTCTGGCCGCTCCGGGAGCCCTGCGGGCTTGGGTTCAACCCCCCACACACCGCACAGGCCAAGGGCGCATGCGCGACCGCCGGGGCCTAGGGCTGGCCTCCGGGGGGGGGTCCTCAGTGAAGGCCCCGCCCTCCCTCCAGGCTCTGACCCAGCTGCAGCTCTTCCATCGCCGCCCTTCTGGACTCGGCTTCAGCTGTCTCCCTCCCCTCCCCCACTCCCACTCAGCTTGCAGGCCGCTTCCCTGCCTTGAAAGCATTGCTCTGGCCCTGAGGGCCACAGACCTACTGGGCTTCAAGCTCAAGGCTCTGCCTGGGCCTGCTGCTTCGGCCAGGGGCTCATTTTTTCCTGGAAAGACAAAGCCATGGCCTCACCCCACGCCTGCACTTTGCCACGGCAGGCAGCCCAGGTGTAGGAAAGGCTCTGTGGAGTCAGAAGTGCCGAGACAGGCAGATGGCACCAGAGGGTTTGGGGGCCAGGGCGCAAGTGGGCTAGCCCCTCCTCCCGGGAGTAGGGGAGGCCCGGCCTTCCTAGTGCCCAGGCCACGGCTCCGGGGAGAAACCCGCCATGGAGGGCACGCGGGAGGCCCTCTGCCTGAGGTGGCAGGTGTCACGTCAGGGCCACTGCAAGCCTGGCTCGGCTTGCCTGCTTTCTCCAAAGGAGGCTGGCCGACCAGCCGAACCTGGCACCTGGGCCAGGCCCCTTCCAAGGGGACGAGTTCCAGAGGCTAGAGCCCTGGGGGCGGCTGCCAAGTCTCCTGGGGCGTGTGCTGGGCCCCGTCAGAGGAGGAAGCAGCCTGGTAAACGGTGTGCCAGGCCTGAGATCTGGAGGCCTCCCACAGCCGGGTCCCTGTCCTGCCCAGGCCCCCCGAGGGAGGACGATGGTCGGGCAGTGGCGAGCGGGGTGGTGCTGGCACCGAGCCTGCCCTTGGATGCCCCGGGGAAGGGCGCCGGGGGATGGGCTGCCCCTGGCCGGGTCTGAGGGACCGACCCAGCTCGGGGCTGTCGGGGGCAGAGAGAGAACCCCCCTCCGCCCTTTCCCTTCAGGTTCTTAGGGCTGGCCAAATCCTTCCCAAGACAGCTTGTCTGGAGAAAATCAGACCCAGCTGAAGAACATGTGTCCATGGGGGAAACCCGGGAAACTGAGTCTCCCCACACAATAGCAGAGATTCTCATCTTGCATCCTCTCCTGAGCTAATGACAAAGGTGGATGTCCCGGGTGGGCCTGTGGAATGGGAGAGGGGAGGAAGTCTATTGTCATGCAGAGGGACATGGAAAGACTTGTCTGAAGCTTATCCCCTGCACTGGGGTCAGGTCGGAAGGGACGGCACAGAGGTGAGCAGGAACCAACCGGCCTCTCTGTGGTGGGGCTGGCCCCAGGGCAGGCGTGGGGGTGATGGCTGGAAGTGGGATGGCGCGTGAGTTGGCACCAGCCAGCGGTGGAGGCAGAGACTCAGAGGTCAGGGATCTCTCTCTCTGTCTCTGTCTCTGTCTCTCTTCCTCAGGGAGCTGAGGAGAGTAAGGTGGCGCCCCCTGCCCACCTCGCCTACCTCTCCATGGGCCCTTCTTTCTCTGGCCGCTCCGGGAGCCCTGCGGGCTTGGGTTCAACCCCCCACACACCGCACAGGCCAAGGGCGCATGCGCGACCGCCGGGGCCTAGGGCTGGCCTCGGGGGGCGGGGGTCCTCAGTGAAGGCCCCGCCCTCCCTCCAGGCTCTGACCCAGCTGCAGCTCTTCCATCGCCGCCCTTCTGGACTCGGCTTCAGCTGTCTCCCTCCCCTCCCCCACTCCCACTCAGCTTGCAGGCCGCTTCCCTGCCTTGAAAGCATGGCTCTGGCCCTGAGGGCCACAGACCTACTGGGCTTCAAGCTCAAGGCTCTGCCTGGGCCTGCTGCTTCGGCCAGGGGCTCATTTTTTCCTGGAAAGACAAAGCCATGGCCTCACCCCACGCCTGCACTTTGCCACGGCAGGCAGCCCAGGTGTAGGAAAGGCTCTGTGGAGTCAGAAGTGCCGAGACAGGCTGTCGGGTGCAGAGAAAGAACCCCCCCCAAACCATAAAGCTAACCCGAACACTAAGCCTGTCCCTAATACCCAACCCGAATGTTATCCTAACTGTAAACTGAAACTGAATCCTAACCCTAACACTAACACTAACCAGAATAGTAATGCCTCGTCCTAAACAGAGCCCTATTGCTAACTCTAACCCCAACAGTAACACTAACCTTCACCCTAACCTGATCATAACCCTAACCCTAAACTGAATCCGAACACTAACCTAACATGTAGCTGAATCCTAAGCCTAACCCTAACCAGAAACCTAACACCAACAATAAACCTAACCTTAATCCCAACCCTAACCCTAACCATAACATTAACATGAATCATTAACCTATCCATAACCTGAGGCATAACCTAACCATAACCATAACCCTAAACCTAATCGTAACGCTAAACCTAACCTGAACCCTAGTGCTAACGCTAACAAGAAGCCTAACCCTAACCCTAACCCTAACTGGATCCCACCCGAACCCTAACCCTAACCAAATCTGAACACTAACTATAACACTAAACCTAAACCTAAGCAAAACCATAAACCTAACCAGAACCCTAACGTGAACCCAACTCTAGCCCTAACCTGAAACCAAACCCTGAATCTAACACTAAACGTAACCTGAAACTGAACCCTAACCTTAACACTCACCCTATCCCTAAACCTAACCTACACCATAACCCTAATCCTAACCATTAATCTAACTCAACCCTAATCCTAACATGAAAGCTAATCCTAACAGTATACTTAACATGAACCCTAACCCTATCCCCAAACCTAACCCTAAAACTCTACCTACCAATAACCCTAACAAGAATGCTAACCCTAACCCACCTGAACCCTAACACTAAAGCTAACCCTAACTCAAACCCTAATCCTACCACTAACCCGAACCATAACCTTAACCCTAACTGGTACCCTAAATCTAACCCAAACCCTAACCCAAAACCTAACCCTAAACCACATTTGAACACAATTACTAACGTGAATCCGAACCCTAACCCTAACATAACACTAAACTGAACCCTTAGCCTAACCCTAAAACTAACCCTAAACCTAAAGCAAACACTAGCTCTAACCCAACTAAACCCTAACCTGAACACTAACCCTAAACCTAACCAGAACTCTAACGCTAAGCATAATCCTAACTCAAACACTAACCTGAACCAAATGGTAACTGTAACCCAAAGCATGACGCCATCCTACCATTAAATGTAACCCAAACCTGAACCCGAGCTCTAACCCTAACACTAACCCTAATCCTAACGCAAACCCTAACCCTAACCCTAACCCGAAGCCTAATCCTACCCTAACTCTAACCCTAACCCAAATCCCGAACCCGAAGTGGAACCAGAACCCCAATCAGACCACTAACTCTAATCCTACACCTAACCATAACCCTAAGCCAAAACCGAACCCTAACCCTTGCACTAACCCTAACCTTAAGAGTAACCCTAAACCTAACCTTAACCCTAACCATAGCCTGAAAACTAACACTAACCCTAACCCTAACCCTAATCTAACCCAACTCTAAACCTAGCCATAAACCTTAGCCTAAACATAACCCAAACCATAGCAGTAACCCTATCACTAATCCGAATGGCAACCCTAACCCCAAAACTTCCTAGATCCCCAAAACGAAGCCTAACCCCAACCCTAGCCCAACAATAAAGCTAACACTAATCATAAACCTAACCCTAAACCCTAAGACTAACTTTAAGCCTAAAGAAAACCGGTGCTGGCCCTGACCCTAACACTGAACAGACCCCTAACCCTAGCTTTAACCACAACCCAAACCCTAAACCCTAACCCAGACCCTAACCTGAACCCTAACACTAACACTAACCCGAACCCTAACCTGAACCCTAACCTTAAACCTAACTGTAACCCAAACAGAGCCTAAGCGTAACCCTAACAGTAACCTTAACCATAACCCTGTCCTGAAACTAACACTAATCCTAACCCTAATCCTAACCCTAACCCTAACCTGAACCCTAACCCTAAACCTAACCGGAACCCAACCATAACCATAAACCTAACCCTAAGAGTAACCATATCCCTAACCCTAACCCGAACCCGCACCCAACTCTAACACTAACCCTAGGCCTAACCCTAACACTAACTCGTACCGGAACACTAACCCTAGCCCTAAATTTAACCCGTACCCTAACCCTAATCCTAACCTGAAGCCTAACCCGAGCCTAACCCTAACCATAACCAATCCCTAACCTGAAAAGGAACTCTCACGCTAATCCAAACACTAACCCTAAAACTAAACTTAACCTTATACCTAACCCTAACCCAAACTGTAAGGCTTACCCTAACACGAAACCTAATCAAAACCCTAACCTGAAGTCGAATCATAAAACTAACCCTAACTCTTACTCTAACTCTTACTCTGACTCTAAACCTAACCTGTACCCTAACCCTAACACTAACCCTAACTGTAACCTTAACTCTAACCTTAATCCTCACTCGAAACCTAAACTTAACGCTAAACATAAACCGAATCCGAACCCTAACCTTAACCCAAAACCAAACCTAAACCGAACTCTAGCCCTAACACTAACCTGAACACTATCGCTATCCCTAACCCTAACCAGAAACTGGAAACTAACCATGACACAAACACTAACCCAAACCCTAACCCTAACCCTAACCCAACCAAAGCCTAAGAGTAAACCTAGCCCTAACCCTAAGCCTAACCATAACTTGAACTCTAACAGCAACTCTAACCCTAACCTGAACCATAACCCTAAACGAACCCTAACCCTAACCTAAACTTGAACCCTAATGCTATCTGTAACCCAACCCAATCCTAACCCTAACCCTAGCGCTAACCCGAAGCCTAACCCTAACCCAAACCCTAACACTAACCCTAATCCTAACCCAACCCGAACCCTGACCCTAACCCAGTCCTACCCCTAACCCTAACAATCTCTAACCCTAACCCAAACCAACCCTAACCCTAACCCTAGCACTAAACCGAAGCCTAATCCTAACCCCAACCCCAACCCTTATAGTAACCCGAAACCAAACTCTAACCCTAACCCTCACCCTAATCCTTAACTAAACTGAACTCAAAACCTAACCCTGACACGAAGCCGAACCCGACAATAACCGAAACCCTAACACAATCCAGAACCTGAACCCTAACCCTAACCCTAATCCGAACACTAACCTCTCCCTAAATGTAACACTAACAATAACTGTAACCCTAATCCTAACCCTAAACATAACCCGAAACGTAACACTAACACTAACCAGAACAAGAACTTGAAACCTAAACCTAAGCTGAACCAGAGATCTAACCCTAACATGAACCCAACCCTAACCCTATAGCTAACCATTATCCTAACACGAATATTAACCCTAACATTTTCAGAAACCCTAACCTGAACCGTAACCTTAACCCTATCCCGACACCTAGCTCGACACTAACCCTAACCCTAACATGATCTTGAAGTTGAACCCTAACCCTAACACTAACCTGAACACTAACTCTAACCCTAAACCCAATCCTAACCCTAACCCCAACCCTTAACCTAACCTTAAACCTAACACTACACCAAACCATAACCCTAAATCCAGCCCTAATTCTAACCCTAACCCTAACCCGAATCCAACCCTAACCCTAGCACTAACCCGACCCCTAAAGCTAAGGCTAACCCTACACCGAAACTGAAACCTAATCGTAACATTAATCCGAACACTAAACATAACCCTATACATAACCCAACTCCAACCCTAAACTGGAGGCAACCGTAATCCTAACCCTAATGTGAAACCTAACGCTAAAGCTAACCCTAAACCAAACCTGAAACATAACCATAACCCTAGTCCAAATAGTAACACTAAAACTAAACTTAATGCTAACCCAAACCATAGCCCTTACCCTAACATGAATCCTAACTCTAACTCTAACCCGAAATCGAACCATAATACTAAACCTAAGCCTAAACTTAACGTTAACCCTAAGCCTAACCCTAATCCTAACCTGAAACCTAACCCTAATGCTAACACTAACCAGAACCCGAACCCTAGCCCTAACGTGAACACTAATGCTAAATCTAATCCGAACCAGAACCTGACCCCTAACCATAACCAGAACCCTATCCCTAACCCGAACACGAACCCAACCATAGCCCTAAACCTAACCCTAATCCTAACACGAACCCTAACCCTAACTCGTACCCTAAACCGATCCCTAACACTAACCCTAACCTGAAGATGGACCCGACCTTAACCCTAACCCTAACACTAACCCTAACTCTGACACTAACCAGACCGCTAAACCTAACCCTAACCCTAACCTGAACCCTAGCACGAACCTTAAACAAAAGCTAACCCGACCACTGACCTGAGGGCTAACTCTAACCCTAAACCTAAACCAAAAGAGTACACGAACCCTAACTCCAACCCTAACCAGAACCCTAACCCTAACCCTAACCCTAACCCCAACCCTAACCCTAAACTAAACCCTAACCGGAACCATAACCCTAACCCTAACCTGAACCCTAACAATAACCCAAACGTTAACCCTAACGGGAAGGCAATGATAGCCCTAATTCTAAGCAAACAGTAACACTTACCCTAAGCCTAACTATAACTCAATCCCGAACCCTAACTCTAACCCTCACCCAAAGCCTAACCCGACCCTAACACTAACCAGAATCCTAAGCCTAACCTTAACCCCAATCCTAAATGTAACCCTAGCCATAAACCAGCCTGAACTTTAACCTGCACCCTGTCCCTAACCCTAAGCGGAACCCAACCATAACCCTAACCCTAACCCGAACCAGAACCTGAAAGCTAACCCTAAACCCAAGCCTGACCCTAACCCTAACCCTAGCCCTAACCCCAACCCTAACCCTAACCCTAACCCTAAACCAAACCAGTACACAAACCCTAACCTGAACCCTAAGCCTAACCTTAACCCTAACCCGAACCCTAATCCTGAGCCTAAACCTAACCCGATCCCTAACCCAAACTCTAACACGAACCTTAACCCAAAAGCTAGTAATGATTCACACTTGGATACAAAGATGTTTCTTTCTGTCAACTTACAAACCGAGAGAAGAAAGTGTGTTCTCTAAGGAATTTGAGAGTGTTCCTGTCCCTAGGAACTCCACGGCCCTGTTTCCAAACCTCCTTTCGGATGGTGATCATTAGCAGGTGGAAGGAAGGGAGATGGGGCATGAAGGTACTTCCAGGAATGGATGTTATCCATAGTTTAACTCAGCTGTAGTAGTGATTGCCCCTCAGATACCAAGATGTTTCTTACCATCTTCTCACAAAGCCAGGATAAGAAAGTGCCTTCTCTAAGGAATTTGACTGAGATTCTGTCTCAAGGCCCTACATGGTGCTGTGCACAACTTTCTTTGGGAAGGCCATCCTTAGGAGCTGGAAGGAAAGGAGATTGGGCATGAAGTTACTTCCAGGAATGGCTGATATCCATCGTTTCACTCAGCTCTAGTAGTGATTGCCACAAAGATAGAAAGATGTTTCACAACATCTACTTACTGTCCAGGATAAGAAAGTGCCCAGTCTAAGGCAAGTGAGTGAGATTCTCTCTGAAGGCCCTATGTGGGCCTGTGCAAAACCTTTTCGGGAAGGTGATCTTTAGGAGTGGGAAGGAAAAGAGATGGGGCATGAAGTTACTTCCAGGAATGGGTGCTATACATAGTTTATCCGAGTTGTAGTAGTGATTGCCACTCAGATACAAAGATGTCTCTTACCATCTAAATACAAGCCAGGATAAGAAAGTGCTTTCTCTAAATCATGTGAGTGAGATTGTCTCTCAAGGCCCTTCATGGGCCTGTGTAAACCTGCTTTGGCAAGGCGATCCTTTTGCACTGGAAGGAAGGGAGATCTGGCAAGAAGTTTTTTCCAGGAATGGGTGTTATACATAGTTTAACTCAGCCTCAGTAGTGATTGCCACTCAGATAGGAAGATGTTTCTTTCCATCTACTTACAAGCCGAGATAAGAAAGTGCCTTCCCTAAGACATGTGTGTGAAATCCTCTCTCAAGGCCCTCCGTGGCCCTGTGCACAACCTGGTTTTGGATGGCGATCTTTAGGAGCTGGGAGAAAGGGAGATTGGGCACCAAGTTGTTTCCAGGAATGGGTCTTATACATAGTTTAACTCAGCTGTAGTAATGATTGCCACTCACAAACAAAGATGTTTCTAGCCATCTACTTCCAACCCAGGATAAGAAATTCCGTTCTCTAAGGCATTTGAGAGTGATCCTGTGTCAAGGCCCTACATGGCCCTGTTTCCATACCTGCTTTGGGAAAGTGATCCTTCGGAGCTGGAAGGAGGGAGATTGGGCACATAGTAATTTCCAGGAATGGGAGTTATACTTAGTTTAGCTCAGCTGTAGTAATGCCTGCCACTCAGATACAAACATGCTTCTAGCCATCTACTTAGACTGTAGTATGAGAAAACGCGCTCTCAATGGCTTATGAGTGAGATGTTGTTGCAAGACAATACACAGTCCTGTTTCCAAACCTGCTTTGAGAAGGCAATCGTTAGGAGTTGGAAGTAAGGGAGATTGGGCACTAAGTCATTTCCAGGAATGGGTGTTATACTTAGTTTAGCTCAGCTGTAGCAATTCTTGCCACTCAGATACAAACATGTTCCTAACCATCTACTTAGAATCCGCTATCATTAAGTGTGCTCTCTATGGTTTGTGAGTGAGATTGTCTCAAGGCACTACATGGTCCTCGTTCCATACCTTCCTTAGGAAGGGGATCCTCATGTAACGGAAGGAAGGGATATTGGGCCTGAACTTCGTTCCAGGAACTGGCGTTATCCATAGTTTAACTCAGCTGTAGTAGTGATGCCATTCAGATAGGAAGATGTTTCTTACCATCTACTTACAAACCGGGATAAGAAAGTTCCTTCTCTAAGGCATGTGCGTGAGATTCTCTCTCAAGGCCCTACATGGCCCTGTTTACAAGCCTGCTTTTGGAAGGAGATCTGCAGCAGCCGGAAGGAAGGGAGATTGGGCATGAAGTCATGTCCAGAAACAGGTGCTATACATAGGTTAGCTCAGTTGTACTAACGATTACCACTCATATAGCTACTTGTTCCTAGACTGTTACTTACAAGGTGGTTCAGAAAGTGCCTTATCAAAGGAGTATGAGATTCGTTCTCAGGGCACAAAATGGCATTATGCTCCAAACCGGGTTCAGGTTTTTCACCATTACAAGATGGAAAGAAGAGAGGTTAGGCACAAATTTATTTCCAGGAATGGGCGTTACACATACTTTTGCTAAGCTGTAGGAATGATTGCCACTCATATACAAACTTGTTCATGGACTTCTACTTAGAAGCCTGCATCAGAAATTTCCTTCTCAAAGGAATGTGAGATTAATTCTCAGGTCCAGAAATGGCATTGTTTTCCAAATTCTGTTCCTGGGTGAGCAAAGTAATCCTTACAACATGGGAGGAAGAGAGATTATGCACAAAGTTGTTTCAGGGATTAGGTGTTATACACCTTTTAACTCCGCTTTAATAATGATTGTCACTCATTTACAAACTTGTTCCTGCATATCTACATATAGGCTGGGATTAGAAAGTGCCTTCTCATAAGAAAGTGAGATACCTTCTCAGGGTCCGAATGCCAGTATGTTCCAAAACATTTAGGTTGGTGATGCTTACGAGCTGGAAGGAAGAGAGGTTGGGCACCAAGTTATTTTCAAGAATAGGTGATATATATTTCATCTCTGCTGTAGTAATGATTGCCACCCACTCATATTCAAACTTGCTCCTAGACATTTACTTACAAGCCAGGATCAGAAATTGCCTTCTCAAAGAAATGTGAGATTCGTTCTCAATGGCCGAATTGGCATTATTTACCAAACCTCGTTTTGGGTTGTGATCCTTACGTGATTGAAGGAAGCGAGATAAGGCACAAAGTTATTTCCGGGAATGGGTGTTACACAAAATAAAGCTCACCTCTACTAATGATTGAAACTCATATAGCAACGTTTTCCTAGACATCTACTTAGAGCCTTCTCAAGGGAATGTGAGTTTTGTTGTCCAGGTGCAAAATGACAGTAGGTTCGAAATCTGGTTTAGGTTTGTGATCTTTATGAGATGGAAGGAAGAGAGATTAGGCACAAAGTTTCTTCCAGGAATGGGTGTTATGTGAAGTTCACCTCAACTGTAGTAATGATTGCCAATCATATACAAACTTGTTCCTAGACATCTACGTAAAAACCAGGAACAGAACATTCCTTCTGAAAGCACTGTGAGACTCCTTCTTAAGGACTGAAATGGCATTATGGTCCAAATCAGGTTTAGGTTTGTGATCCTTACGAGATGGAAAGAAGAGAGACTAGGCACAAAGTGATTTCCAGGAATGGGTGTTATACCAAGTTTGTCAGCTGTAGTAATGACAGTCACGTCTATACAAACTTGTTCCTAGATATCTACTTAGAAGCTGGTATCAGAGAGTGTGTTCTCAAAAGAATGTGAGATTCCTTCTAAAGGCCTGAGAGGGCACTATATTCCAAACCTGGTTGACAAATGTGGTCCTTACGAGCCGGAATGAAGAGAGTTTGGGCATGAAGCTATTTCCAGGAATGGCTGTTAGTCACAGTTTAGCTCAGCTGTAGTAATGATTGCCAAACAAAACCTGTTCCTACACTTCTACTTAGAAGCCGGGATAACAACGTTCCTTCTGAAAGGAATATGAGGTTCCCTCTCTTTTTTCTTTGTGAGGAAGATCAGCCCTGAGCTAACGTCCATGCCAATCCTCCTCTATTTGCTGAGGAAGACTGGCCCAGACCTAACATCCGTCCCAATCTTCCTCCACTTTATGTGGGATGCCACCACAGCATGGCCTGACAAACTGTGTGTCGGTGTGTGCCCGGTATCTGAACGCGGGCCACCAGCAACAGAGGGTGCACACTTAACCACTACACCATGGGGCTGGACTCTATGAGGTTCCTTCTCAAGGCCCAAAATACCATGATGTTCCAACATGGTTGAGCAAGCTGATCCTGATGAGATAAAGGAAGAGAGATTAGGCACAAAGTGATTTCCAGGAATGGCTGTTATACATACGTTAGCTCCTGTCGTCGTGATTGCCACTCATATGCAAACTTGTTCACAGAACAAGTTCCCTACATACAGGTCGGGAACACAAAGGGCCTTCGCAAAGGAATGTGACTTTCCTTCTCAGGGCCCAAAATTGCAATATGTCCAAAACCTGGCTTAGGTTTGTGATCCTTATTGGATGGAAGGAAGAGAGATTGGGCACAATGACATTTTCATGAATGAGTTTTCTACATAGATTAACTCAGGTGTAGTAATGATTGCCACTCATATACAAACTTGTTCCTAGACATCTACATAACCCCAGGATCAGAAAGCAACTTCTCAAAGGAATGTGACATTCCTTCTGAGGGTCTGAAACAGCAATATGTTCCAAACTTAGTCGAGGAAGGTGGTATTTACGAGCTGGAAGTAAGAGAGATTGAGCATGAAGTTTTTTTCCAGGAATTGATGTTATTCATAGAATAGCTCAGTTGTACTAACGATTGCCACTTATATAGAATCTTGTTCTTGGGCATATACTTAGAAGCAGTGATCATAAAGTGCTTTCTTAAAGGAATATGAGATTCCTTCTCAAGGCCGGAAATGGCAATATGTTCCAAACATGGTTGAGGAAGGTGGGCCTTATGATCTGGAAGGAAGAGAGACCGGCACAAAGTTATTTTCAGGAATAGGGGTTATTCATAGTTCAGCTCAGTTGTAGTAATGATTCCACTCATATACAAACTTGTTTCTAGGGATCTACTTAGAAGCTGGGATCAGAAAGTTCCTTCTCAAGGTAACGTGAGATTCATTCTCAAGGCCTGACATGGTATTACATTCAAAACCTTGCTTAAGAATGTAATCCTTTAGAGCTGGAAGGAAGAGAGATGGGGTAGGAAGTTATTTTGAGGAATGGTTCTTATACATAGTTTAGCTCAGCTGTAGTAATGATTGCCACTCATTTAGAAACTCGTTACTATACATTTACTTACAAGCCGGGATCAGAAAGTGCTTTCTCAAAGGAGTGTGAGATTTGTTCTCAAGGGCCTGAAATGGCATTATGTTCCAAACCTGATTTAGGTTTGTGATCCTTACGAGATGGAAGGAAGAGAGAAGCACAGCTCTATTAGTGATTGCCAATCACATACAAACTTGATCCTAGACGTCTACGTGCAGGCTGTGATCAGAAACTGCTGTCTCAAAGGAATGTGAGATTTCTTCTCAAGGTCTGAAATGGCAATATGTTCCCAACTTGCTTGAGGAAGGTCTTCATTATGAGCTGGAAGGAAGATAGATTGGGCATGAAGTTATTTTCAGGATTGGGTGTTACTCAAAGAATAGTTCAGTTGTAGTAACGATTGCCACTTATATAGAATCTTGTCCTGGACAGCTACTTAGAAGCAGGGATCAGAAAGTGCCTTCAAAGTAGTGTGAGATTCATTCTCAAGGCCTGAAATGGCACGATGCATGAAACTTGGTTTATATTTGTGATCCTTATGAGATTGAAGGAGGACAGATGAGGCAAAAAGTATTACCTGGAACGGTTGTTATAGACAGTTGAGCTCAGGTCTAGTAACGATTAACACTCATATACATACTTATTCCTAGACTTCAACATTCTGGACAGGATCAGAATGTGCCTTCTCAAAGGAATATGAGATTCCATCTCAAGGAGTGACATGGCAATATGTTCCAAACCTGGTTTAGCTTTGTGATCCTTATGAGTTGGAAGGAAGAGAGATGAGGCACAAAGTTATTTTCAGGAATGGGTATTATACACAGCTTAGCTCAGCTGTAGTAACGCTTGCCACTCATATACAAACTTGTTCCTAGACATCTACTTCCACTCTGGGATCAGAAAGTGCCTTCTCAAAGGAATGCGAGAATCCTTCTCAGGGCCCAACAAGGCAATATGGTCCAAAACTGGTTTAGTTTAGTGACGCTTAGTGCTAGAAGGAAGAGAGTTTTTACATGAAGCTATTTCGTGGAATGGGTATTATAAATCATTTTACTCAGTTGTAGTACTGATTGATGCTCCAATATAAACTTGTTCCTAGACATCTACTTACAAGAAGTTATCAGTAAGTGTCTTCACAGAGGAATGTGAGATTTGCTCTCAACGACCAAAATAGCATTATGTTCTAAACCTGGTTTAAGAAGGTGATTCTCACTAGCTGAAAGGAAGAGCGAGTGAGCACAAAGATACTTCCAGGGATGGGTATTTTATACAGATGAGCTCAGCTGTAGTGATGATTGCCACTCATCTACAAAGTCGTTTCTAGACATTTGCTAACAAGCCTGGGTCAGAAAGTGCCCTCTCAAAGGAATATGAGATTCAATCTCAAGGCCTGAAACTGTATTCTGTTATATACCTGTTTTAGGTTTCTGATCTTTATGAGATGGAAGGAAGAGATAGTGGGCATGAAGTTATTTCCAACAATGGGTGTTATACATAGTTCAGCTAAGTTCCAGTAATCATTGAAATTCAATTACTAACTCGTTCCTAGAGCTCTACTGAGAACCCGGGATCAGAAATTGCCTTCTCAAAGGAATGTGATATTCCTTCTCAAGGCCTGAAATGGCAATATGTCCCCAACCTGGTTAAGGAAGCTGGACCTCATTTGCTGGAAGGAAGAGAAACAGGGCACGAAGTTATTTCCTTAGTTGTTACTGGCAAAAGTGCCTGAGCAGTGGTATTTTGTCTTTCCATTGAGAAGGCAGCCTCAGTGCAGGCAACGAACCAAAAGGAAGAAAAGGCACTTTCCATTATGATCCTCAAAAACTAAACGGAAATGTTTTTCTCCACAGAGTATGTTCATTAGATGGATACAATAGATATTCTCTCCCAGCTGCAGTGGAAAGTTTAAAAGCTCTCAGGGGTAGATGCTCCTTAAACGTACTTGCAAGCAGAGTTAGGCAAGAACTTGCTGGCATTACATGGGAGAGAATTCTCTTTTATTTTTGGGAGGAAGATCAGCCCTGAGGTAACATCCGATGCTGATCCTCCTCTTTTTTGCTGAGGAAGATTGGCCCTGAGCTAACATCTGTGCCCATCTTCCTCTACTTTATATGGGACGCCACCACAGCATGTCCTGGCAAGCAGTGCGTTGGTGCGTGCCCAGGGTTGGGAAACTGAAAACCCCAGGCCACCAAAGTGGAGCATGCACACGAAACCGTTTGCGCCACCAGGCAGGCCCCAGGGAGAAAATTCTTAAGTAAAAGTCATTAACAGCAATGTTGGGAGAGGCAATTTTCAGGATAGTCCTCTACAGATGCAAGCAAGAATTTTGCTCCAGACTGGCCTTTCCTTTTACAGATGCTATAGATACTATCTCCCAAGTGTACTGAAATTTTAAAACCTCTCATATGAAGATGTTACTTACACTTATTGGGTACCTGTGTTAAACAAAAATGTTCGTCATGATATGCTAGTGAGACCCTGAATGTAGTTTGAACTGCAGTGTATTCAAATTCTCAAGATGATCCTAAACAGCTACAAGGAGGAGTTTCTCTGAAGAGTCAACTGTCATCGAATGGATGGTAAGGATAATCTGCACCACCTGTAGTGATAGCTCTCCTAGTAAGATGATCCTGAAAACTACTGGCAAACTTGGTTGCTTAGTGGTGTTTTGTCATTCCATTGGGAAGACAGCCTCAGTGCGGGCAATGAACGGCAAAGAGGAAAAGTCACTGAACCACATCGTCCAAAAATCTACAAGGAAGAGTTTTTCTGCACAGGGTACGTTCATGTACTGGATGTTATGGATATTGTGTCCCAGCTGCGGTGGAAAGTTTAAAAGCTCTCAGAGGCAGATCCTGCGGAAAGCTACTTGCAATCTGAGTTCAGCAAGGTCTTTCTTTCATTAAATAGGGAGAGAATTACTAAGTGAATGTTGTTAACTGCAAGGATGCAAAGGAAATTTTCAGGATAGTCCTATACTGATATTAGCAAGAAATTTTCTCTACAATGATCTTTCATTTTATAGATGTTATAGATACTCCCATCTGTACTGAAATTTTAAAACCTCTCATATGAAGGTATTCCTAACAGATATTTGCAACCTGCGTTAAACAATAGTGTTGATAATAATATGCTAGTGAGACCCTGAAGGTAGGCTGAACTACAATGTTTTTAATGTCACTCATGAATATGATTCTAAACAGCGACACGTAAAGATATTCTTCACACGGTACTTTCGTTGAATGGATGTGATAGAGTTTCTTCCCCGGTTGTGGTGACAATTTTAACATCTCATAGGAATGTGCTCCTAGCAGCAACTGGCAAAATAGGTTTACAGTGGTGTTTTGTCTTTACGTTGTGGAGGAGACCTGAGTGCAGGCAGTAACTGCAGAGATGAAAAGGCACTTTGTAAGATGATCTTAAAAAGCTAAAAGGACGTATGTTCCTCCACAGAGTGTACTTACATGTAATGTTTGGTATAGATATTCTGTCTCAGCTGCAGTGGAAAGTTTAAAAGCTCGCAGAGGCAGATCTGCTGAAAGCTACTTGCCATCTGAGTTCAGCAAGATCTTTCTTGCCTTACCTGGGAGCGAATTCCTAAGTGCAGGTCGTTAACTGCAATGGTGGAAAAGGCAATTTTCAGGATACTCCTATACAGATACAACCAAGAGATTTTCTCCACACTGAACTCTCATTTCATGGATGTTATAGATACTCTCTCCAGCTGTACTGAAAATTTAAAAACTCTCATATGAAGATGTTACTAACAGATATTGGCAACCTGTGTTAAGCAATAGTGTTCATCATGATATGCTAATGATACCCTAAATGCAGGCTGAACTGCAATGCCTTTAAAGTCATTCATGAACATAATCCTAAGCAGGTACAAGAAGAGGTTTTCTTCACGGTATACTTTCATTGAATGGATTTGGTAAAGCTTCTTTCCGAGGTGTGTTGAAATGTTGAAACTCTCAAAGGAAGGTGTTCCTAACAGCTACTGGCAGAGTAGGTTTAGCAGTAGTGTTTTCTCTTTAAATCAGGGAGGCAACGTGAGTGCAGGCAATGAAATGCAAAGATGAAAATGCAATTGACAATATGATCTGAAGAAGCTAAAAGCAAGTGTTTTCCTCCACATGGTACTTACATGGAATGGATATTATAGATAAGTTCTCCCAGCTGCAGTGAAAATTTTAAAAGCTCTCAGAAGATCATTCTTAAAGGACCCTGCAAGCTGAGTTCAACAAACGCTTTCTTGCTTTACTTTGGAGAGAGATCTGAGTGAAGGCCATGAAATGCAATGAGGGAAAAGGCAATTTGCATGATGAACGTACACAGTTACACGAACGAGATTTTCACCAAACTTGTCTTTCATATTATGGATGTTATAGATACTCTCTCGCAGCACTATTGAAATTTAAAACCCCTAAGATGAAGATGTTGCTTTCAAATATTGGCCACCTGTCTTAAGCAATATAATTCATCATGAGATGCTAGTGGGACCCTGACTAGAGTTTGAACTGCAGTCTATTAATAGTCTCTTCTCAAGATGACCCTTAACAGCCACAAGCTGGAGTTTCTCTGAAGCGTCAACTTTCTTTGAGTTGATCATAACAATAACCTGCACCACCTGTAGTGATCGTTCGAAAGCTCTCCTAAGAAGATGCTCTGATGGCTACTGGCAAAGGTCATTGAGCAGCAGTGTTTTGTATTTCCATTGGGAAGGGAGGTTCAGTGCAGGCAATGAACAACAAAGAGGAAAAGGCACTTTACAATATGATCCTAAAAAGCTAAAAGGACGAATTTTTCTCCACAGGGTACATTCCTGAAATGGATGTTATAGATATTCGCTCCCCACTGCAGTGAAAAGTTTAAAAGCTCTGAGAGGGAGAGCCTCCTTAAAGATACTTCCAAGCTGAGTTCAGCAAACATTTTTTACCTGACTTGGGAGAAAGAGCACGGATGAAGGTTATTTACTGCAACGTTGGAAAAGGCAATTTTCAGAATAGTCCTATACAGATACACGCAAAAGATTTTCTCTACACCTGAATTTCAATTGATGGATGTTATAGATACCCTTTGCCAGCTGTACTGACATTTGAAAACCACTCATATGAAGATGTTACATGTAGATATTGGCCAACTGTGATAAGCAATAGTGTTTATCATGATACATTACTGAGAACCTGAAGGCAGACTGAACTGCAGTGTAGTCAAAGTCTCTTCTCAAGATGATCCCAAACAGCTGCAAGCAGAGTTTCTCTGAAGAGTCCACTTTCGTTGAATGTAGGGTAATGATAATCTGCACCACATGTAGTGATAGTTTGAAAGCTCTCCTAGGATTGTTTCAAAGAGTTACTGGTAAACTTCGTTGAGCAGTGGTATTTTGTCTTTCCTGTGGGAAGGAAGCCTCAGTGCAGGACATGAACTACAAAGAGGAAAAGGCACTTTACTATGTGATCCAAAAAACTAAAAGGAAGACTTTTCCACCACACAGTATGTTCCTGGAATGGATGTTATAGATATTCTCTCCCAGCTGCAATGGAAAGTTTAAAAGCTCTCAGAGGAAGGTGCTCCTTAAAGATACTTGCAAGCAAGTTCAGTAAGAACTTTCTGGCATTACAAGGAGAGAACTCCTATGTGTAGGTCGTTAACAGCAATGATGTAAAATGCAATTTTCAGGATAATCCTATACAGATATAAACAACAGATTGTCTCCAAAGTGAAATTTCATTTTATGGATGTTACATATACTGTCTCCCAGCCGTACTGAAATTTTAAAACCTCTCCAATGAGGATGTTACTAACAGATATTCGTCACCTGTGTTAAGCAATAGTGTTCGTCATGACATGCTAGTGAGACCCTGAACGCAGATTGAACTGCAGTGTATTTGAAGTCACTTATGAAGATGACCCTAAACAATTATAAGCAGAAGTTATCTCCACGGTGTACTTTCATTAAATGGATGTGATAGAGCTTTTTTCTGAGCTGTGGTGAAAAGTGTAAACTCTCATGGGAAGGTGTTCCTAATCGCTACTGGCAGTGTAGGTTTAACAGTGGTGTTTTTTCTTTACATCGGGGAGGAAGCCTGAGGGCAGGGAATGAAATTCAAAGATGAGAATGCAATTGACAATATGATCCAAAGAAGCCAAAAGCAAGTGTTTTCCTCCACAGAGTACTTACATGGAATGGATGTAATGAATAGGTTCTCCTAGCTGCAGTGAAAAGTTTACAAGCTCTCAGAGGAAGATCGTCCTTAAAGATTCCTGCAAGGCGAGTTAAGAAACACTTTCTTGCATTACATGGGATAGAGAGCCTGAGCGAAGGTCGTTAACTGCAGTGATCTAAAGGCAATATGCAGGCTGATCCCATAAAGAGAAAAGCCACAGATTTTCTGCATATTTCACTTTCGTTTTATGGATGTTATAGATAACCTCTCCCAGCTGTGCTGAAATTTTAAAACATCTCAGATGAAGATGTTACTTACAGATGTAGGCCACATGTGTTAAGCTATAATGTTTGTCATGATATGTTCATGAGAGCCTGAAAGTGGATTGAACTGTAGTGTATTAAATATCTCTTCTCAAGATGATCCTGAACAGCTACTATAAGGAGTTTCTCTGAAGATTCAACTTGAATGGAATAGATGTTAAATATAATCAGCAAAACCTGTAGTAATACTTTGAAATCTCTCATACGAAGATGTTCCTTACAGCTACTGGCAAAATTGGTTGAGCAGTGTTGTTTTGTCTCTATATAGTGAAGGAAACATTATTGCAGGCAATGAACAGCAAAGAGGAAAAGGCAATTTACCATATGATCCTAATACCTAAAAGGAAGAGTTTTTCTGAACAGAGTATGTTCACGGAATGGATGTTGGAGATATTCTCTCCCAGATGCAGTGAAATGTTTA
>NW_026691672.1:0-58149 GCF_020826845.1 Diceros bicornis minor
GCCGAACCTGGCACCTGGGCCAGGCCCCTTCCAAGGGGACGAGTTCCAGAGGCTAGAGCCCTGGGGGCGGCTGCCAAGTCTCCTGGGGCGTGTGCTGGGCCCCCGTCAGAGGAGGAAGCAGCCTGGTAAACGGGTGTGCCAGGCCTGAGATCTGGAGGCCTCCCACAGCCGGGTCCCTGTCCTGCCCAGGCCCCCCGAGGGAGGACGATGGTCGGGCAGTGGCGAGCGGGGGTGGGGCTGGCGCCGAGCCTGCCCTTGGATGCCCCGGGGAAGGGCGCCGGGGGATGGGCTGCCCCTGGCCAGGTCTGAGGGACCGACCCAGCTCGGGGCTGTCGGGGGCAGAGAGAGAACCCCCCTCCGCCCTTTCCCTTCAGGTTCTTAGGGCTGGCCAAATCCTTCCCAAGACAGCTTGTCTGGAGAAAATCAGACCCAGCTGAAGAACATGTGTCCATGGGGGAAACCCGGGAAACTGAGTCTCCCCACACAATAGCAGAGATTCTCATCTTGCATCCTCTCCTGAGCTAATGACAAAGGTGGATGTCCCGGGTGGGTGGGCCTGTGGAATGGGAGAGGGGAGGAAGTCTATTGTCATGCAGAGGGACATGGAAAGACTTGTCTGAAGCTTATCCCCTGCACTGGGGTCAGGTCGGGAAGGGACGGCACAGAGGTGAGCAGGAACCAACCGGCCTCTCTGTGGTGGGGCTGGCCCCGGGGCAGGCATGGGGGGTGATGGCTGGAAGTGGGATGGCGCGTGATTTGGCACCAGCCAGCGGTGGAGGCAGAGACTTAGAGGTCAGGGATCTCTCTCTCTGTCTCTGTCTCTGTCTCTCTCCCTCAGGGAGCTGAAGAGAGTAAGGTGGCGCCCCCTGCCCACCTCGCCTACCTCTCCATGGGCCCTTCTTTCTCTGGCCGCTCCGGGAGCCCTGCGGGCTTGGGTTCAAGCCCCCACACACCGCACAGGCCAAGGGCGCATGCGCGACCGCCGGGGCCTAGGGCTGGCCTGGGGGGGGGTGGGGGGGTCCTCAGTGAAGGCCCCGCCCTCCCTCCAGGCTCTGACCCAGCTGCAGCTCTTCCATCGCCGCCCTTCTGGACTCGGCTTCAGCTGTCTCCCTCCCCTCCCCCACTCCCACTCAGCTTGCAGGCCGCTTCCCTGCCTTGAAAGCATTGCTCTGGCCCTGAGGGCCACAGACCTACTGGGCTTCAAGCTCAAGACTCTGCCTGGGCCTGCTGCTTCGGCCAGGGGCTCATTTTTTCCTGGAAAGACAAAGCCATGGCCTCACCCCACGCCTGCACTTTGCCACGGCAGGCAGCCCAGATGTAGGAAAGGCTGTGTGGAGTCAGAAGTGCCGAGACAGGCAGATGGCACCAGAGGGTTTGGGGGCCAGGGCGCAACTGGGCTAGCCCCTCCTCCCGGGAGTCGGGGAGGCCCGGCCTTCCTAGTGCCCAGGCCACGGCTCCGGGGAGAAACCCGCCATGGAGGGCACGCGGGAGGCCCTCTGCCTGAGGTGGCAGGTGTCACGCCAGGGCCACTGCAAGCCTGGCTCGGCTTGCCTGCTTTCTCCAAAGGAGGCTGGCCGACCAGCCGAACCTGGCACCTGGGCCAGGCCCCTTCCAAGGGGACGAGTTCCAGAGGCTAGAGCCCTGGGGGCGGCTGCCAAGTCTCCTGGGGCGTGTGCTGGGCCCCCGTCAGAGGAGGAAGCAGCCTGGTAAACGGTGTGCCAGGCCTGAGATCTGGAGGCCTCCCACAGCCGGGTCCCTGTCCTGCCCAGGCCCCCCGAGGGAGGACGATGGTCGGGCAGTGGCGATGGTCGGGCAGTGGCGAGCGGGGGTGGGGCTGGCGCCGAGCCTGCCCTTGGATGCCCCGGGGAAGGGCGCCGGGGGATGGGCTGCCCCTGGCCAGGTCTGAGGGACCGACCCAGCTCGGGGCTGTCGGGGGCAGAGAGAGAACCCCCCTCCGCCCTTTCCCTTCAGGTTCTTAGGGCTGGCCAAATCCTTCCCAAGACAGCTTGTCTGGAGAAAATCAGACCCAGCTGAAGAACATGTGTCCATGGGGGAAACCCGGGAAACTGAGTCTCCCCACACAATAGCAGAGATTCTCATCTTGCATCCTCTCCTGAGCTAATGACAAAGGTGGATGTCCCGGGGTGGGTGGGCCTGTGGAATGGGAGAGGGGAGGAAGTCTATTGTCATGCAGAGGGACATGGAAAGACTTGTCTGAAGCTTATCCCCTGCACTGGGGTCAGGTCGGGAAGGGACGGCACAGAGGTGAGCAGGAACCAACCGGCCTCTCTGTGGTGGGGCTGGCCCCGGGCAGGCATGGGGGTGATGGCTGGAAGTGGGATGGCGCGTGAGTTGGCACCAGCCAGCGGTGGAGGCAGAGACTCAGAGGTCAGGGATCTCTCTCTCTGTCTCTGTCTCTGTCTCTCTCCCTCCGGGAGCTGAAGAGAGTAAGGTGGCGCCCCCTGCCCACCTCGCCTACCTCTCCATGGGCCCTTCTTTCTCTGGCCGCTCCGGGAGCCCTGCGGGCTTGGGTTCAAGCCCCAACACACCGCACAGGCCAAGGGCGCATGCGCGACCGCCGGGGCCTAGGGCTGGCCTCGGGGGGGGGGGGGGGGTGGGGGGGTCCTCAGTGAAGGCCCCGCCCTCCCTCCAGGCTCTGACCCAGCTGCAGCTCTTCCATCGCCGCCCTTCTGGACTCGGCTTCAGCTGTCTCCCTCCCCTTCCCCACTCCCACTCAGCTTGCAGGCCGCTTCCCTGCCTTGAAAGCATGGCTCTGGCCCTGAGGGCCACAGACCTACTGGGCTTCAAGCTCAAGGCTCTGCCTGGGCCTGCTGCTTCGGCCAGGGGCTCATTTTTTCCTGGAAAGACAAAGCCATGGCCTCACCCCACGCCTGCACTTTGCCACGGCAGGCAGCCCAGATGTAGGAAAGGCTGTGTGGAGTCAGAAGTGCCAAGACAGGCAGATGGCACCAGAGGGTTTGGGGCCAGGGCGCAACTGGGCTAGCCCCTCCTCCCGGGAGTCGGGGAGGCCCGGCCTTCCTAGTGCCCAGGCCACGGCTCCGGGGAGAAACCCGCCATGGAGGGCACGCGGGAGGCCCTCTGCCTGAGGTGGCAGGTGTCACGCCAGGGCCACTGCAAGCCTGGCTCGGCTTGCCTGCTTTCTCCAAAGGAGGCTGGCCGACCAGCCGAACCTGGCACCTGGGCCAGGCCCCTTCCAAGGGGACGAGTTCCAGAGGCTAGAGCCCTGGGGGCGGCTGCCAAGTCTCCTGGGGCGTGTGCTGGGCCCCCGTCAGAGGAGGAAGCAGCCTGGTAAACGGTGTGCCAGGCCTGAGATCTGGAGGCCTCCCACAGCCGGGTCCCTGTCCTGCCCAGGCCCCCCGAGGGAGGACGATGGTCGGGCAGTGGCGAGCGGGGTGGGGCTGGCGCCGAGCCTGCCCTTGGATGCCCCGGGGAAGGGCGCCGGGGGATGGGCTGCCCCTGGCCAGGTCTGAGGGACCGACCCAGCTCGGGGCTGTCGGGGGCAGAGAGAGAACCCCCCTCCGCCCTTTCCCTTCAGGTTCTTAGGGCTGGCCAAATCCTTCCCAAGACAGCTTGTCTGGAGAAAATCAGACCCAGCTGAAGAACATGTGTCCATGGGGGAAACCCGGGAAACTGAGTCTCCCCACACAATAGCAGAGATTCTCATCTTGCATCCTCTCCTGAGCTAATGACAAAGGTGGATGTCCCGGGTGGGTGGGCCTGTGGAATGGGAGAGGGGAGGAAGTCTATTGTCATGCAGAGGGACATGGAAAGACTTGTCTGAAGCTTATCCCCTGCACTGGGGTCAGGTCGGGAAGGGACGGCACAGAGGTGAGCAGGAACCAACCGGCCTCTCTGTGGTGGGGCTGGCCCCGGGGCAGGCATGGGGGTGATGGCTGGAAGTGGGATGGCGCGTGATTTGGCACCAGCCAGCGGTGGAGGCAGAGACTTAGAGGTCAGGGATCTCTCTCTCTGTCTCTGTCTCTGTCTCTCTCCCTCAGGGAGCTGAAGAGAGTAAGGTGGCGCCCCCTGCCCACCTCGCCTACCTCTCCATGGGCCCTTCTTTCTCTGGCCGCTCCGGGAGCCCTGCGGGCTTGGGTTCAAGCCCCCACACACCGCACAGGCCAAGGGCGCATGCGCGACCGCCGGGGCCTAGGGCTGGCCTGGGGGGGGTGGGGGGGGTCCTCAGTGAAGGCCCCGCCCTCCCTCCAGGCTCTGACCCAGCTGCAGCTCTTCCATCGCCGCCCTTCTGGACTCGGCTTCAGCTGTCTCCCTCCCCTCCCCCACTCCCACTCAGCTTGCAGGCCGCTTCCCTGCCTTGAAAGCATTGCTCTGGCCCTGAGGGCCACAGACCTACTGGGCTTCAAGCTCAAGACTCTGCCTGGGCCTGCTGCTTCGGCCAGGGGCTCATTTTTTCCTGGAAAGACAAAGCCATGGCCTCACCCCACGCCTGCACTTTGCCACGGCAGGCAGCCCAGATGTAGGAAAGGCTGTGTGGAGTCAGAAGTGCCGAGACAGGCAGATGGCACCAGAGGGTTTGGGGGCCAGGGCGCAACTGGGCTAGCCCCTCCTCCCGGGAGTCGGGGAGGCCCGGCCTTCCTAGTGCCCAGGCCACGGCTCCGGGGAGAAACCCGCCATGGAGGGCACGCGGGAGGCCCTCTGCCTGAGGTGGCAGGTGTCACGCCAGGGCCACTGCAAGCCTGGCTCGGCTTGCCTGCTTTCTCCAAAGGAGGCTGGCCGACCAGCCGAACCTGGCACCTGGGCCAGGCCCCTTCCAAGGGGGACGAGTTCCAGAGGCTAGAGCCCTGGGGGCGGCTGCCAAGTCTCCTGGGGCGTGTGCTGGGCCCCCGTCAGAGGAGGAAGCAGCCTGGTAAACGGTGTGCCAGGCCTGAGATCTGGAGGCCTCCCACAGCCGGGTCCCTGTCCTGCCCAGGCCCCCCGAGGGAGGACGATGGTCGGGCAGTGGCGAGCGGGGTGGGGCTGGCGCCGAGCCTGCCCTTGGATGCCCCGGGGAAGGGCGCCGGGGGATGGGCTGCCCCTGGCCAGGTCTGAGGGACCGACCCAGCTCGGGGCTGTCGGGGGCAGAGAGAGAACCCCCCTCCGCCCTTTCCCTTCAGGTTCTTAGGGCTGGCCAAATCCTTCCCAAGACAGCTTGTCTGGAGAAAATCAGACCCAGCTGAAGAACATGTGTCCATGGGGGAAACCCGGGAAACTGAGTCTCCCCACACAATAGCAGAGATTCTCATCTTGCATCCTCTCCTGAGCTAATGACAAAGGTGGATGTCCCGGGTGGGTGGGCCTGTGGAATGGGAGAGGGGAGGAAGTCTATTGTCATGCAGAGGGACATGGAAAGACTTGTCTGAAGCTTATCCCCTGCACTGGGGTCAGGTCGGGAAGGGACGGCACAGAGGTGAGCAGGAACCAACCGGCCTCTCTGTGGTGGGGCTGGCCCCGGGGCAGGCATGGGGGTGATGGCTGGAAGTGGGATGGCGCGTGATTTGGCACCAGCCAGCGGTGGAGGCAGAGACTTAGAGGTCAGGGATCTCTCTCTCTGTCTCTGTCTCTGTCTCTCTCCCTCAGGGAGCTGAAGAGAGTAAGGTGGCGCCCCCTGCCCACCTCGCCTACCTCTCCATGGGCCCTTCTTTCTCTGGCCGCTCCGGGAGCCCTGCGGGCTTGGGTTCAAGCCCCCACACACCGCACAGGCCAAGGGCGCATGCGCGACCGCCGGGGCCTAGGGCTGGCCTGGGGGGGGTGGGGGGGTCCTCAGTGAAGGCCCCGCCCTCCCTCCAGGCTCTGACCCAGCTGCAGCTCTTCCATCGCCGCCCTTCTGGACTCGGCTTCAGCTGTCTCCCTCCCCTCCCCCACTCCCACTCAGCTTGCAGGCCGCTTCCCTGCCTTGAAAGCATTGCTCTGGCCCTGAGGGCCACAGACCTACTGGGCTTCAAGCTCAAGACTCTGCCTGGGCCTGCTGCTTCGGCCAGGGGCTCATTTTTTCCTGGAAAGACAAAGCCATGGCCTCACCCCACGCCTGCACTTTGCCACGGCAGGCAGCCCAGATGTAGGAAAGGCTGTGTGGAGTCAGAAGTGCCGAGACAGGCAGATGGCACCAGAGGGTTTGGGGGCCAGGGCGCAACTGGGCTAGCCCCTCCTCCCGGGAGTCGGGGAGGCCCGGCCTTCCTAGTGCCCAGGCCACGGCTCCGGGGAGAAACCCGCCATGGAGGGCACGCGGGAGGCCCTCTGCCTGAGGTGGCAGGTGTCACGCCAGGGCCACTGCAAGCCTGGCTCGGCTTGCCTGCTTTCTCCAAAGGAGGCTGGCCGACCAGCCGAACCTGGCACCTGGGCCAGGCCCCTTCCAAGGGGACGAGTTCCAGAGGCTAGAGCCCTGGGGGCGGCTGCCAAGTCTCCTGGGGCGTGTGCTGGGCCCCCGTCAGAGGAGGAAGCAGCCTGGTAAACGGTGTGCCAGGCCTGAGATCTGGAGGCCTCCCACAGCCGGGTCCCTGTCCTGCCCAGGCCCCCCGAGGGAGGACGATGGTCGGGCAGTGGCGATGGTCGGGCAGTGGCGAGCGGGGTGGGGCTGGCGCCGAGCCTGCCCTTGGATGCCCCGGGGAAGGGCGCCGGGGGATGGGCTGCCCCTGGCCAGGTCTGAGGGACCGACCCAGCTCGGGGCTGTCGGGGGCAGAGAGAGAACCCCCCTCCGCCCTTTCCCTTCAGGTTCTTAGGGCTGGCCAAATCCTTCCCAAGACAGCTTGTCTGGAGAAAATCAGACCCAGCTGAAGAACATGTGTCCATGGGGGAAACCCGGGAAACTGAGTCTCCCCACACAATAGCAGAGATTCTCATCTTGCATCCTCTCCTGAGCTAATGACAAAGGTGGATGTCCCGGGTGGGTGGGCCTGTGGAATGGGAGAGGGGAGGAAGTCTATTGTCATGCAGAGGGACATGGAAAGACTTGTCTGAAGCTTATCCCCTGCACTGGGGTCAGGTCGGGAAGGGACGGCACAGAGGTGAGCAGGAACCAACCGGCCTCTCTGTGGTGGGGCTGGCCCCGGGGCAGGCATGGGGGTGATGGCTGGAAGTGGGATGGCGCGTGAGTTGGCACCAGCCAGCGGTGGAGGCAGAGACTCAGAGGTCAGGGATCTCTCTCTCTGTCTCTGTCTCTGTCTCTCTCCCTCCGGGAGCTGAAGAGAGTAAGGTGGCGCCCCCTGCCCACCTCGCCTACCTCTCCATGAGCCCTTCTTTCTCTGGCCGCTCCGGGAGCCCTGCGGGCTTGGGTTCAAGCCCCCACACACCGCACAGGCCAAGGGCGCATGCGCGACCGCCGGGGCCTAGGGCTGGCCTGGGGGGGGTGGGGGGGGTCCTCAGTGAAGGCCCCGCCCTCCCTCCAGGCTCTGACCCAGCTGCAGCTCTTCCATCGCCGCCCTTCTGGACTCGGCTTCAGCTGTCTCCCTCCCCTTCCCCACTCCCACTCAGCTTGCAGGCCGCTTCCCTGCCTTGAAAGCATGGCTCTGGCCCTGAGGGCCACAGACCTACTGGGCTTCAAGCTCAAGGCTCTGCCTGGGCCTGCTGCTTCGGCCAGGGGCTCATTTTTTCCTGGAAAGACAAAGCCATGGCCTCACCCCACGCCTGCACTTTGCCACGGCAGGCAGCCCAGATGTAGGAAAGGCTCTGTGGAGTCAGAAGTGCCAAGACAGGCAGATGGCACCAGAGGGTTTGGGGGCCAGGGCGCAACTGGGCTAGCCCCTCCTCCCGGGAGTCGGGGAGGCCCGGCCTTCCTAGTGCCCAGGCCACGGCTCCGGGGAGAAACCCGCCATGGAGGGCACGCAGGAGGCCCTCTGCCTGAGGTGGCAGGTGTCACGCCAGGGCCACTGCAAGCCTGGCTCGGCTTGCCTGCTTTCTCCAAAGGAGGCTGGCCGACCAGCCGAACCTGGCACCTGGGCCAGGCCCCTTCCAAGGGGACGAGTTCCAGAGGCTAGAGCCCTGGGGGCGGCTGCCAAGTCTCCTGGGGCGTGTGCTGGGCCCCCGTCAGAGGAGGAAGCAGCCTGGTAAACGGTGTGCCAGGCCTGAGATCTGGAGGCCTCCCACAGCCGGGTCCCTGTCCTGCCCAGGCCCCCCGAGGGAGGACGATGGTCGGGCAGTGGCGAGCGGGGTGGGGCTGGCGCCGAGCCTGCCCTTGGATGCCCCGGGGAAGGGCGCCGGGGGATGGGCTGCCCCTGGCCAGGTCTGAGGGACCGACCCAGCTCGGGGCTGTCGGGGGCAGAGAGAGAACCCCCCTCCGCCCTTTCCCTTCAGGTTCTTAGGGCTGGCCAAATCCTTCCCAAGACAGCTTGTCTGGAGAAAATCAGACCCAGCTGAAGAACATGTGTCCATGGGGGAAACCCGGGAAACTGAGTCTCCCCACACAATAGCAGAGATTCTCATCTTGCATCCTCTCCTGAGCTAATGACAAAGGTGGATGTCCCGGGTGGGTGGGCCTGTGGAATGGGAGAGGGGAGGAAGTCTATTGTCATGCAGAGGGACATGGAAAGACTTGTCTGAAGCTTATCCCCTGCACTGGGGTCAGGTCGGGAAGGGACGGCACAGAGGTGAGCAGGAACCAACCGGCCTCTCTGTGGTGGGGCTGGCCCCGGGGCAGGCATGGGGGTGATGGCTGGAAGTGGGATGGCGCGTGATTTGGCACCAGCCAGCGGTGGAGGCAGAGACTTAGAGGTCAGGGATCTCTCTCTCTGTCTCTGTCTCTGTCTCTCTCCCTCAGGGAGCTGAAGAGAGTAAGGTGGCGCCCCCTGCCCACCTCGCCTACCTCTCCATGGGCCCTTCTTTCTCTGGCCGCTCCGGGAGCCCTGCGGGCTTGGGTTCAAGCCCCCACACACCGCACAGGCCAAGGGCGCATGCGCGACCGCCGGGGCCTAGGGCTGGCCTGGGGGGGGTGGGGGGGTCCTCAGTGAAGGCCCCGCCCTCCCTCCAGGCTCTGACCCAGCTGCAGCTCTTCCATCGCCGCCCTTCTGGACTCGGCTTCAGCTGTCTCCCTCCCCTCCCCCACTCCCACTCAGCTTGCAGGCCGCTTCCCTGCCTTGAAAGCATTGCTCTGGCCCTGAGGGCCACAGACCTACTGGGCTTCAAGCTCAAGACTCTGCCTGGGCCTGCTGCTTCGGCCAGGGGCTCATTTTTTCCTGGAAAGACAAAGCCATGGCCTCACCCCACGCCTGCACTTTGCCACGGCAGGCAGCCCAGATGTAGGAAAGGCTGTGTGGAGTCAGAAGTGCCGAGACAGGCAGATGGCACCAGAGGGTTTGGGGGCCAGGGCGCAACTGGGCTAGCCCCTCCTCCCGGGAGTCGGGGAGGCCCGGCCTTCCTAGTGCCCAGGCCACGGCTCCGGGGAGAAACCCGCCATGGAGGGCACGCGGGAGGCCCTCTGCCTGAGGTGGCAGGTGTCACGCCAGGGCCACTGCAAGCCTGGCTCGGCTTGCCTGCTTTCTCCAAAGGAGGCTGGCCGACCAGCCGAACCTGGCACCTGGGCCAGGCCCCTTCCAAGGGGACGAGTTCCAGAGGCTAGAGCCCTGGGGGCGGCTGCCAAGTCTCCTGGGGCGTGTGCTGGGCCCCCGTCAGAGGAGGAAGCTGCCTGGTAAACGGTGTGCCAGGCCTGAGATCTGGAGGCCTCCCACAGCCGGGTCCCTGTCCTGCCCAGGCCCCCCGAGGGAGGACGATGGTCGGGCAGTGGCGAGCGGGGTGGGGCTGGCGCCGAGCCTGCCCTTGGATGCCCCGGGGAAGGGCGCCGGGGGATGGGCTGCCCCTGGCCAGGTCTGAGGGACCGACCCAGCTCGGGGCTGTCGGGGGCAGAGAGAGAACCCCCCTCCGCCCTTTCCCTTCAGGGTTCTTAGGGCTGGCCAAATCCTTCCCAAGACAGCTTGTCTGGAGAAAATCAGACCCAGCTGAAGAACATGTGTCCATGGGGGAAACCCGGGAAACTGAGTCTCCCCACACAATAGCAGAGATTCTCATCTTGCATCCTCTCCTGAGCTAATGACAAAGGTGGATGTCCCGGGTGGGTGGGCCTGTGGAATGGGAGAGGGGAGGAAGTCTATTGTCATGCAGAGGGACATGGAAAGACTTGTCTGAAGCTTATCCCCTGCACTGGGGTCAGGTCGGGAAGGGACGGCACAGAGGTGAGCAGGAACCAACCGGCCTCTCTGTGGTGGGGCTGGCCCCGGGGCAGGCATGGGGGTGATGGCTGGAAGTGGGATGGCGCGTGATTTGGCACCAGCCAGCGGTGGAGGCAGAGACTTAGAGGTCAGGGATCTCTCTCTCTGTCTCTGTCTCTGTCTCTCTCCCTCAGGGAGCTGAAGAGAGTAAGGTGGCGCCCCCTGCCCACCTCGCCTACCTCTCCATGGGCCCTTCTTTCTCTGGCCGCTCCGGGAGCCCTGCGGGCTTGGGTTCAAGCCCCCACACACCGCACAGGCCAAGGGCGCATGCGCGACCGCCGGGGCCTAGGGCTGGCCTGGGGGGGGTGGGGGGGTCCTCAGTGAAGGCCCCGCCCTCCCTCCAGGCTCTGACCCAGCTGCAGCTCTTCCATCGCCGCCCTTCTGGACTCGGCTTCAGCTGTCTCCCTCCCCTCCCCCACTCCCACTCAGCTTGCAGGCCGCTTCCCTGCCTTGAAAGCATTGCTCTGGCCCTGAGGGCCACAGACCTACTGGGCTTCAAGCTCAAGACTCTGCCTGGGCCTGCTGCTTCGGCCAGGGGCTCATTTTTTCCTGGAAAGACAAAGCCATGGCCTCACCCCACGCCTGCACTTTGCCACGGCAGGCAGCCCAGATGTAGGAAAGGCTGTGTGGAGTCAGAAGTGCCGAGACAGGCAGATGGCACCAGAGGGTTTGGGGGCCAGGGCGCAACTGGGCTAGCCCCTCCTCCCGGGAGTCGGGGAGGCCCGGCCTTCCTAGTGCCCAGGCCACGGCTCCGGGGAGAAACCCGCCATGGAGGGCACGCGGGAGGCCCTCTGCCTGAGGTGGCAGGTGTCACGCCAGGGCCACTGCAAGCCTGGCTCGGCTTGCCTGCTTTCTCCAAAGGAGGCTGGCCGACCAGCCGAACCTGGCACCTGGGCCAGGCCCCTTCCAAGGGGACGAGTTCCAGAGGCTAGAGCCCTGGGGGCGGCTGCCAAGTCTCCTGGGGCGTGTGCTGGGCCCCCGTCAGAGGAGGAAGCAGCCTGGTAAACGGTGTGCCAGGCCTGAGATCTGGAGGCCTCCCACAGCCGGGTCCCTGTCCTGCCCAGGCCCCCCGAGGGAGGACGATGGTCGGGCAGTGGCGATGGTCGGGCAGTGGCGAGCGGGGTGGGGCTGGCGCCGAGCCTGCCCTTGGATGCCCCGGGGAAGGGCGCCGGGGGATGGGCTGCCCCTGGCCAGGTCTGAGGGACCGACCCAGCTCGGGGCTGTCGGGGGCAGAGAGAGAACCCCCCTCCGCCCTTTCCCTTCAGGTTCTTAGGGCTGGCCAAATCCTTCCCAAGACAGCTTGTCTGGAGAAAATCAGACCCAGCTGAAGAACATGTGTCCATGGGGGAAACCCGGGAAACTGAGTCTCCCCACACAATAGCAGAGATTCTCATCTTGCATCCTCTCCTGAGCTAATGACAAAGGTGGATGTCCCGGGTGGGTGGGCCTGTGGAATGGGAGAGGGGAGGAAGTCTATTGTCATGCAGAGGGACATGGAAAGACTTGTCTGAAGCTTATCCCCTGCACTGGGGTCAGGTCGGGAAGGGACGGCACAGAGGTGAGCAGGAACCAACCGGCCTCTCTGTGGTGGGGCTGGCCCCGGGGCAGGCGTGGGGGTGATGGCTGGAAGTGGGATGGCGCGTGAGTTGGCACCAGCCAGCGGTGAAGGCAGAGACTCAGAGGTCAGGGATCTCTCTCTCTGTCTCTGTCTCTGTCTCTCTCCCTCCGGGAGCTGAAGAGAGTAAGGTGGCGCCCCCTGCCCACCTCGCCTACCTCTCCATGGGCCCTTCTTTCTCTGGCCGCTCCGGGAGCCCTGCGGGCTTGGGTTCAAGCCCCCACACACCGCACAGGCCAAGGGCGCATGCGCGACCGCCGGGGCCTAGGGCTGGCCTCGGGGGGGGGGGGGTGGGGGGTCCTCAGTGAAGGCCCCGCCCTCCCTCCAGGCTCTGACCCAGCTGCAGCTCTTCCATCGCCGCCCTTCTGGACTCGGCTTCAGCTGTCTCCCTCCCCTTCCCCACTCCCACTCAGCTTGCAGGCCGCTTCCCTGCCTTGAAAGCATGGCTCTGGCCCTGAGGGCCACAGACCTACTGGGCTTCAAGCTCAAGGCTCTGCCTGGGCCTGCTGCTTCGGCCAGGGGCTCATTTTTTCCTGGAAAGACAAAGCCATGGCCTCACCCCACGCCTGCACTTTGCCACGGCAGGCAGCCCAGATGTAGGAAAGGCTCTGTGGAGTCAGAAGTGCCAAGACAGGCAGATGGCACCAGAGGGTTTGGGGGCCAGGGCGCAACTGGGCTAGCCCCTCCTCCCGGGAGTCGGGGAGTCCCGGCCTTCCTAGTGCCCAGGCCACGGCTCCGGGGAGAAACCCGCCATGGAGGGCACGCGGGAGGCCCTCTGCCTGAGGTGGCAGGTGTCACGCCAGGGCCACTGCAAGCCTGGCTCGGCTTGCCTGCTTTCTCCAAAGGAGGCTGGCCGACCAGCCGAACCTGGCACCTGGGCCAGGCCCCTTCCAAGGGGACGAGTTCCAGAGGCTAGAGCCCTGGGGGCGGCTGCCAAGTCTCCTGGGGCGTGTGCTGGGCCCCCGTCAGAGGAGGAAGCAGCCTGGTAAACGGTGTGCCAGGCCTGAGATCTGGAGGCCTCCCACACCCGGGTCCCTGTCCTGCCCAGGCCCCCCGAGGGAGGACGATGGTCGGGCAGTGGCGAGCGGGGTGGGGCTGGCGCCGAGCCTGCCCTTGGATGCCCCGGGGAAGGGCGCCGGGGGATGGGCTGCCCCTGGCCAGGTCTGAGGGACCGACCCAGCTCGGGGCTGTCGGGGGCAGAGAGAGAACCCCCCTCCGCCCTTTCCCTTCAGGTTCTTAGGGCTGGCCAAATCCTTCCCAAGACAGCTTGTCTGGAGAAAATCAGACCCAGCTGAAGAACATGTGTCCATGGGGGAAACCCGGGAAACTGAGTCTCCCCACACAATAGCAGAGATTCTCATCTTGCATCCTCTCCTGAGCTAATGACAAAGGTGGATGTCCCGGGTGGGTGGGCCTGTGGAATGGGAGAGGGGAGGAAGTCTATTGTCATGCAGAGGGACATGGAAAGACTTGTCTGAAGCTTATCCCCTGCACTGGGGTCAGGTCGGGAAGGGACGGCACAGAGGTGAGCAGGAACCAACCGGCCTCTCTGTGGTGGGGCTGGCCCCGGGGCAGGCATGGGGGTGATGGCTGGAAGTGGGATGGCGCGTGATTTGGCACCAGCCAGCGGTGGAGGCAGAGACTTAGAGGTCAGGGATCTCTCTCTCTGTCTCTGTCTCTGTCTCTCTCCCTCAGGGAGCTGAAGAGAGTAAGGTGGCGCCCCCTGCCCACCTCGCCTACCTCTCCATGGGCCCTTCTTTCTCTGGCCGCTCCGGGAGCCCTGCGGGCTTGGGTTCAAGCCCCCACACACCGCACAGGCCAAGGGCGCATGCGCGACCGCCGGGGCCTAGGGCTGGCCTCGGGGGGCGGGGGTCCTCAGTGAAGGCCCCGCCCTCCCTCCAGGCTCTGACCCAGCTGCAGCTCTTCCATCGCCGCCCTTCTGGACTCGGCTTCAGCTGTCTCCCTCCCCTCCCCCACTCCCACTCAGCTTGCAGGCCGCTTCCCTGCCTTGAAAGCATGGCTCTGGCCCTGAGGGCCACAGACCTACTGGGCTTCAAGCTCAAGGCTCTGCCTGGGCCTGCTGCTTCGGCCAGGGGCTCATTTTTTCCTGGAAAGACAAAGCCATGGCCTCACCCCACGCCTGCACTTTGCCACGGCAGGCAGCCCAGATGTAGGAAAGGCTCTGTGGAGTCAGAAGTGCCGAGACAGGCAGATGGCACCAGAGGGTTTGGGGGCCAGGGCGCAAGTGGGCTAGCCCCTCCTCCCGGGTGTCGGGGAGGCCCGGCCTTCCTAGTGCCCAGGCCACGGCTCCGGGGAGAAACCCGCCATGGAGGGCACGCGGGAGGCCCTCTGCCTGAGGTGGCAGGTGTCACGTCAGGGCCACTGCAAGCCTGGCTCGGCTTGCCTGCTTTCTCCAAAGGAGGCTGGCCGACCAGCCGAACCTGGCACCTGGGCCAGGCCCCTTCCAAGGGGACGAGTTCCAGAGGCTAGAGCCCTGGGGGCGGCTGCCAAGTCTCCTGGGGCGTGTGCTGGGCCCCGTCAGAGGAGGAAGCAGCCTGGTAAACGGTGTGCCAGGCCTGAGATCTGGAGGCCTCCCACAGCCGGGTCCCTGTCCTGCCCAGGCCCCCCGAGGGAGGACGATGGTCGGGCAGTGGCGAGCGGGGTGGTGCTGGCACCGAGCCTGCCCTTGGATGCCCCGGGGAAGGGCGCCGGGGGATGGGCTGCCCCTGGCCGGGTCTGAGGGACCGACCCAGCTCGGGGCTGTCGGGGGCAGAGAGAGAACCCCCCTCCGCCCTTTCCCTTCAGGTTCTTAGGGCTGGCCAAATCCTTCCCAAGACAGCTTGTCTGGAGAAAATCAGACCCAGCTGAAGAACATGTGTCCATGGGGGAAACCCGGGAAACTGAGTCTCCCCACACAATAGCAGAGATTCTCATCTTGCATCCTCTCCTGAGCTAATGACAAAGGTGGATGTCCCGGGTGGGTGGGCCTGTGGAATGGGAGAGGGGAGGAAGTCTATTGTCATGCAGAGGGACATGGAAAGACTTGTCTGAAGCTTATCCCCTGCACTGGGGTCAGGTCGGGAAGGGACGGCACAGAGGTGAGCAGGAACCAACCGGCCTCTCTGTGGTGGGGCTGGCCCCGGGGCAGGCATGGGGGTGATGGCTGGAAGTGGGATGGCGCGTGATTTGGCACCAGCCAGCGGTGGAGGCAGAGACTTAGAGGTCAGGGATCTCTCTCTCTGTCTCTGTCTCTGTCTCTCTCCCTCAGGGAGCTGAAGAGAGTAAGGTGGCGCCCCCTGCCCACCTCGCCTACCTCTCCATGGGCCCTTCTTTCTCTGGCCGCTCCGGGAGCCCTGCGGGCTTGGGTTCAAGCCCCCACACACCGCACAGGCCAAGGGCGCATGCGCGACCGCCAGGGCCTAGGGCTGGCCTGGGGGGGGTGGGGGGGTCCTCAGTGAAGGCCCCGCCCTCCCTCCAGGCTCTGACCCAGCTGCAGCTCTTCCATCGCCGCCCTTCTGGACTCGGCTTCAGCTGTCTCCCTCCCCTCCCCCACTCCCACTCAGCTTGCAGGCCGCTTCCCTGCCTTGAAAGCATTGCTCTGGCCCTGAGGGCCACAGACCTACTGGGCTTCAAGCTCAAGACTCTGCCTGGGCCTGCTGCTTCGGCCAGGGGCTCATTTTTTCCTGGAAAGACAAAGCCATGGCCTCACCCCACGCCTGCACTTTGCCACGGCAGGCAGCCCAGATGTAGGAAAGGCTGTGTGGAGTCAGAAGTGCCGAGACAGGCAGATGGCACCAGAGGGTTTGGGGGCCAGGGCGCAACTGGGCTAGCCCCTCCTCCCGGGAGTCGGGGAGGCCCGGCCTTCCTAGTGCCCAGGCCACGGCTCCGGGGAGAAACCCGCCATGGAGGGCACGCGGGAGGCCCTCTGCCTGAGGTGGCAGGTGTCACGCCAGGGCCACTGCAAGCCTGGCTCGGCTTGCCTGCTTTCTCCAAAGGAGGCTGGCCGACCAGCCGAACCTGGCACCTGGGCCAGGCCCCTTCCAAGGGGACGAGTTCCAGAGGCTAGAGCCCTGGGGGCGGCTGCCAAGTCTCCTGGGGCGTGTGCTGGGCCCCCGTCAGAGGAGGAAGCAGCCTGGTAAACGGTGTGCCAGGCCTGAGATCTGGAGGCCTCCCACAGCCGGGTCCCTGTCCTGCCCAGGCCCCCCGAGGGAGGACGATGGTCGGGCAGTGGCGATGGTCGGGCAGTGGCGAGCGGGGTGGGGCTGGCGCCGAGCCTGCCCTTGGATGCCCCGGGGAAGGGCGCCGGGGGATGGGCTGCCCCTGGCCAGGTCTGAGGGACCGACCCAGCTCGGGGCTGTCGGGGGCAGAGAGAGAACCCCCCTCCGCCCTTTCCCTTCAGGTTCTTAGGGCTGGCCAAATCCTTCCCAAGACAGCTTGTCTGGAGAAAATCAGACCCAGCTGAAGAACATGTGTCCATGGGGGAAACCCGGGAAACTGAGTCTCCCCACACAATAGCAGAGATTCTCATCTTGCATCCTCTCCTGAGCTAATGACAAAGGTGGATGTCCCGGGTGGGTGGGCCTGTGGAATGGGAGAGGGGAGGAAGTCTATTGTCATGCAGAGGGACATGGAAAGACTTGTCTGAAGCTTATCCCCTGCACTGGGGTCAGGTCGGGAAGGGACGGCACAGAGGTGAGCAGGAACCAACCGGCCTCTCTGTGGTGGGGCTGGCCCCGGGGCAGGCGTGGGGGTGATGGCTGGAAGTGGGATGGCGCGTGAGTTGGCACCAGCCAGCGGTGAAGGCAGAGACTCAGAGGTCAGGGATCTCTCTCTCTGTCTCTGTCTCTGTCTCTCTCCCTCCGGGAGCTGAAGAGAGTAAGGTGGCGCCCCCTGCCCACCTCGCCTACCTCTCCATGGGCCCTTCTTTCTCTGGCCGCTCCGGGAGCCCTGCGGGCTTGGGTTCAAGCCCCCACACACCGCACAGGCCAAGGGCGCATGCGCGACCGCCGGGGCCTAGGGCTGGCCTCGGGGGGGGGGGGGTGGGGGGGTCCTCAGTGAAGGCCCCGCCCTCCCTCCAGGCTCTGACCCAGCTGCAGCTCTTCCATCGCCGCCCTTCTGGACTCGGCTTCAGCTGTCTCCCTCCCCTCCCCCACTCCCACTCAGCTTGCAGGCCGCTTCCCTGCCTTGAAAGCATGGCTCTGGCCCTGAGGGCCACAGACCTACTGGGCTTCAAGCTCAAGGCTCTGCCTGGGCCTGCTGCTTCGGCCAGGGGCTCATTTTTTCCTGGAAAGACAAAGCCATGGCCTCACCCCACGCCTGCACTTTGCCACGGCAGGCAGCCCAGATGTAGGAAAGGCTGTGTGGAGTCAGAAGTGCCAAGACAGGCAGATGGCACCAGAGGGTTTGGGGGCCAGGGCGCAACTGGGCTAGCCCCTCCTCCCGGGAGTCGGGGAGGCCCGGCCTTCCTAGTGCCCAGGCCACGGCTCCGGGGAGAAACCCGCCATGGAGGGCACGCGGGAGGCCCTCTGCCTGAGGTGGCAGGTGTCACGCCAGGGCCACTGCAAGCCTGGCTCGGCTTGCCTGCTTTCTCCAAAGGAGGCTGGCCGACCAGCCGAACCTGGCACCTGGGCCAGGCCCCTTCCAAGGGGACGAGTTCCAGAGGCTAGAGCCCTGGGGGCGGCTGCCAAGTCTCCTGGGGCGTGTGCTGGGCCCCCGTCAGAGGAGGAAGCAGCCTGGTAAACGGTGTGCCAGGCCTGAGATCTGGAGGCCTCCCACACCCGGGTCCCTGTCCTGCCCAGGCCCACCGAGGGAGGACGATGGTCGGGCAGTGGCGAGCGGGGTGGGGCTGGCGCCGAGCCTGCCCTTGGATGCCCCGGGGAAGGGCGCCGGGGGATGGGCTGCCCCTGGCCAGGTCTGAGGGACCGACCCAGCTCGGGGCTGTCGGGGGCAGAGAGAGAACCCCCCTCCGCCCTTTCCCTTCAGGTTCTTAGGGCTGGCCAAATCCTTCCCAAGACAGCTTGTCTGGAGAAAATCAGACCCAGCTGAAGAACATGTGTCCATGGGGGAAACCCGGGAAACTGAGTCTCCCCACACAATAGCAGAGATTCTCATCTTGCATCCTCTCCTGAGCTAATGACAAAGGTGGATGTCCCGGGTGGGTGGGCCTGTGGAATGGGAGAGGGGAGGAAGTCTATTGTCATGCAGAGGGACATGGAAAGACTTGTCTGAAGCTTATCCCCTGCACTGGGGTCAGGTCGGGAAGGGACGGCACAGAGGTGAGCAGGAACCAACCGGCCTCTCTGTGGTGGGGCTGGCCCCGGGGCAGGCATGGGGGTGATGGCTGGAAGTGGGATGGCGCGTGATTTGGCACCAGCCAGCGGTGGAGGCAGAGACTTAGAGGTCAGGGATCTCTCTCTCTGTCTCTGTCTCTGTCTCTCTCCCTCAGGGAGCTGAAGAGAGTAAGGTGGCGCCCCCTGCCCACCTCGCCTACCTCTCCATGGGCCCTTCTTTCTCTGGCCGCTCCGGGAGCCCTGCGGGCTTGGGTTCAAGCCCCCACACACCGCACAGGCCAAGGGCGCATGCGCGACCGCCGGGGCCTAGGGCTGGCCTGGGGGGGGTGGGGGGGTCCTCAGTGAAGGCCCCGCCCTCCCTCCAGGCTCTGACCCAGCTGCAGCTCTTCCATCGCCGCCCTTCTGGACTCGGCTTCAGCTGTCTCCCTCCCCTCCCCCACTCCCACTCAGCTTGCAGGCCGCTTCCCTGCCTTGAAAGCATGGCTCTGGCCCTGAGGGCCACAGACCTACTGGGCTTCAAGCTCAAGGCTCTGCCTGGGCCTGCTGCTTCGGCCAGGGGCTCATTTTTTCCTGGAAAGACAAAGCCATGGCCTCACCCCACGCCTGCACTTTGCCACGGCAGGCAGCCCAGATGTAGGAAAGGCTCTGTGGAGTCAGAAGTGCCAAGACAGGCAGATGGCACCAGAGGGTTTGGGGGCCAGGGCGCAACTGGGCTAGCCCCTCCTCCCGGGAGTCGGGGAGGCCCGGCCTTCCTAGTGCCCAGGCCACGGCTCCGGGGAGAAACCCGCCATGGAGGGCACGCGGGAGGCCCTCTGCCTGAGGTGGCAGGTGTCACGCCAGGGCCACTGCAAGCCTGGCTCGGCTTGCCTGCTTTCTCCAAAGGAGGCTGGCCGACCAGCCGAACCTGGCACCTGGGCCAGGCCCCTTCCAAGGGGACGAGTTCCAGAGGCTAGAGCCCTGGGGGCGGCTGCCAAGTCTCCTGGGGCGTGTGCTGGGCCCCCGTCAGAGGAGGAAGCAGCCTGGTAAACGGTGTGCCAGGCCTGAGATCTGGAGGCCTCCCACAGCCGGGTCCCTGTCCTGCCCAGGCCCCCCGAGGGAGGACGATGGTCGGGCAGTGGCGAGCGGGGTGGGGCTGGCGCCGAGCCTGCCCTTGGATGCCCCGGGGAAGGGCGCCGGGGGATGGGCTGCCCCTGGCCAGGTCTGAGGGACCGACCCAGCTCGGGGCTGTCGGGGGCAGAGAGAGAACCCCCCTCCGCCCTTTCCCTTCAGGTTCTTAGGGCTGGCCAAATCCTTCCCAAGACAGCTTGTCTGGAGAAAATCAGACCCAGCTGAAGAACATGTGTCCATGGGGGAAACCCGGGAAACTGAGTCTCCCCACACAATAGCAGAGATTCTCATCTTGCATCCTCTCCTGAGCTAATGACAAATGTGGATGTCCCGGGTGGGTGGGCCTGTGGAATGGGAGAGGGGAGGAAGTCTATTGTCATGCAGAGGGACATGGAAAGACTTGTCTGAAGCTTATCCCCTGCACTGGGGTCAGGTCGGGAAGGGACGGCACAGAGGTGAGCAGGAACCAACCGGCCTCTCTGTGGTGGGGCTGGCCCCGGGGCAGGCATGGGGGTGATGGCTGGAAGTGGGATGGCGCGTGATTTGGCACCAGCCAGCGGTGGAGGCAGAGACTTAGAGGTCAGGGATCTCTCTCTCTGTCTCTGTCTCTGTCTCTCTCCCTCAGGGAGCTGAAGAGAGTAAGGTGGCGCCCCCTGCCCACCTCGCCTACCTCTCCATGGGCCCTTCTTTCTCTGGCCGCTCCGGGAGCCCTGCGGGATTGGGTTCAAGCCCCCACACACCGCACAGGCCAAGGGCGCATGCGCGACCGCCGGGGCCTAGGGCTGGCCTGGGGGGGTGGGGGGGTCCTCAGTGAAGGCCCCGCCCTCCCTCCAGGCTCTGACCCAGCTGCAGCTCTTCCATCGCCGCCCTTCTGGACTCGGCTTCAGCTGTCTCCCTCCCCTCCCCCACTCCCACTCAGATTGCAGGCCGCTTCCCTGCCTTGAAAGCATTGCTCTGGCCCTGAGGGCCACAGACCTACTGGGCTTCAAGCTCAAGACTCTGCCTGGGCCTGCTGCTTCGGCCAGGGGCTCATTTTTTCCTGGAAAGACAAAGCCATGGCCTCACCCCACGCCTGCACTTTGCCACGGCAGGCAGCCCAGATGTAGGAAAGGCTGTGTGGAGTCAGAAGTGCCGAGACAGGCAGATGGCACCAGAGGGTTTGGGGGCCAGGGCGCAACTGGGCTAGCCCCTCCTCCCGGGAGTCGGGGAGGCCCGGCCTTCCTAGTGCCCAGGCCACGGCTCCGGGGAGAAACCCGCCATGGAGGGCACGCGGGAGGCCCTCTGCCTGAGGTGGCAGGTGTCACGCCAGGGCCACTGCAAGCCTGGCTCGGCTTGCCTGCTTTCTCCAAAGGAGGCTGGCCGACCAGCCGAACCTGGCACCTGGGCCAGGCCCCTTCCAAGGGGACGAGTTCCAGAGGCTAGAGCCCTGGGGGCGGCTGCCAAGTCTCCTGGGGCGTGTGCTGGGCCCCCGTCAGAGGAGGAAGCAGCCTGGTAAACGGTGTGCCAGGCCTGAGATCTGGAGGCCTCCCACAGCCGGGTCCCTGTCCTGCCCAGGCCCCCCGAGGGAGGACGATGGTCGGGCAGTGGCGATGGTCGGGCAGTGGCGAGCGGGGTGGGGCTGGCGCCGAGCCTGCCCTTGGATGCCCCGGGGAAGGGCGCCGGGGGATGGGCTGCCCCTGGCCAGGTCTGAGGGACCGACCCAGCTCGGGGCTGTCGGGGGCAGAGAGAGAACCCCCCTCCGCCCTTTCCCTTCAGGTTCTTAGGGCTGGCCAAATCCTTCCCAAGACAGCTTGTCTGGAGAAAATCAGACCCAGCTGAAGAACATGTGTCCATGGGGGAAACCCGGGAAACTGAGTCTCCCCACACAATAGCAGAGATTCTCATCTTGCATCCTCTCCTGAGCTAATGACAAAGGTGGATGTCCCGGGTGGGTGGGCCTGTGGAATGGGAGAGGGGAGGAAGTCTATTGTCATGCAGAGGGACATGGAAAGACTTGTCTGAAGCTTATCCCCTGCACTGGGGTCAGGTCGGGAAGGGACGGCACAGAGGTGAGCAGGAACCAACCGGCCTCTCTGTGGTGGGGCTGGCCCCGGGGCAGGCGTGGGGGTGATGGCTGGAAGTGGGATGGCGCGTGAGTTGGCACCAGCCAGCGGTGGAGGCAGAGACTCAGAGGTCAGGGATCTCTCTCTCTGTCTCTGTCTCTGTCTCTCTCCCTCCGGGAGCTGAAGAGAGTAAGGTGGCGCCCCCTGCCCACCTCGCCTACCTCTCCATGGGCCCTTCTTTCTCTGGCCGCTCCGGGAGCCCTGCGGGCTTGGGTTCAAGCCCCCACACACCGCACAGGCCAAGGGCGCATGCGCGACCGCCGGGGCCTAGGGCTGGCCTCGGGGGGGGGGGGGGGGGTGGGGGGGTCCTCAGTGAAGGCCCCGCCCTCCCTCCAGGCTCTGACCCAGCTGCAGCTCTTCCATCGCCGCCCTTCTGGACTCGGCTTCAGCTGTCTCCCTCCCCTCCCCCACTCCCACTCAGCTTGCAGGCCGCTTCCCTGCCTTGAAAGCATTGCTCTGGCCCTGAGGGCCACAGACCTACTGGGCTTCAAGCTCAAGACTCTGCCTGGGCCTGCTGCTTCGGCCAGGGGCTCATTTTTTCCTGGAAAGACAAAGCCATGGCCTCACCCCACGCCTGCACTTTGCCACGGCAGGCAGCCCAGATGTAGGAAAGGCTGTGTGGAGTCAGAAGTGCCGAGACAGGCAGATGGCACCAGAGGGTTTGGGGGCCAGGGCGCAACTGGGCTAGCCCCTCCTCCCGGGAGTCGGGGAGGCCCGGCCTTCCTAGTGCCCAGGCCACGGCTGCGGGGAGAAACCCGCCATGGAGGGCACGCGGGAGGCCCTCTGCCTGAGGTGGCAGGTGTCACGCCAGGGCCACTGCAAGCCTGGCTCGGCTTGCCTGCTTTCTCCAAAGGAGGCTGGCCGACCAGCCGAACCTGGCACCTGGGCCAGGCCCCTTCCAAGGGGACGAGTTCCAGAGGCTAGAGCCCTGGGGGCGGCTGCCAAGTCTCCTGGGGCGTGTGCTGGGCCCCCGTCAGAGGAGGAAGCAGCCTGGTAAACGGTGTGCCAGGCCTGAGATCTGGAGGCCTCCCACAGCCGGGTCCCTGTCCTGCCCAGGCCCCCCGAGGGAGGACGATGGTCGGGCAGTGGCGATGGTCGGGCAGTGGCGAGCGGGGTGGGGCTGGCGCCGAGCCTGCCCTTGGATGCCCCGGGGAAGGGCGCCGGGGGATGGGCTGCCCCTGGCCAGGTCTGAGGGACCGACCCAGCTCGGGGCTGTCGGGGGCAGAGAGAGAACCCCCCTCCGCCCTTTCCCTTCAGGTTCTTAGGGCTGGCCAAATCCTTCCCAAGACAGCTTGTCTGGAGAAAATCAGACCCAGCTGAAGAACATGTGTCCATGGGGGAAACCCGGGAAACTGAGTCTCCCCACACAATAGCAGAGATTCTCATCTTGCATCCTCTCCTGAGCTAATGACAAAGGTGGATGTCCCGGGTGGGTGGGCCTGTGGAATGGGAGAGGGGAGGAAGTCTATTGTCATGCAGAGGGACATGGAAAGACTTGTCTGAAGCTTATCCCCTGCACTGGGGTCAGGTCGGGAAGGGACGGCACAGAGGTGAGCAGGAACCAACCGGCCTCTCTGTGGTGGGGCTGGCCCCGGGGCAGGCGTGGGGGTGATGGCTGGAAGTGGGATGGCGCGTGAGTTGGCACCAGCCAGCGGTGGAGGCAGAGACTCAGAGGTCAGGGATCTCTCTCTCTGTCTCTGTCTCTGTCTCTCTCCCTCCGGGAGCTGAAGAGAGTAAGGTGGCGCCCCCTGCCCACCTCGCCTACCTCTCCATGGGCCCTTCTTTCTCTGGCCGCTCCGGGAGCCCTGCGGGCTTGGGTTCAAGCCCCCACACACCGCACAGGCCAAGGGCGCATGCGCGACCGCCGGGGCCTAGGGCTGGCCTCGGGGGGGGGGGGGGGTGGGGGGGTCCTCAGTGAAGGCCCCGCCCTCCCTCCAGGCTCTGACCCAGCTGCAGCTCTTCCATCGCCGCCCTTCTGGACTCGGCTTCAGCTGTCTCCCTCCCCTTCCCCAATCCCACTCACCTTGCAGGCCGCTTCCCTGCCTTGAAAGCATGGCTCTGGCCCTGAGGGCCACAGACCTACTGGGCTTCAAGCTCAAGGCTCTGCCTGGGCCTGCTGCTTCGGCCAGGGGCTCATTTTTTCCTGGAAAGACAAAGCCATGGCCTCACCCCACGCCTGCACTTTGCCACGGCAGGCAGCCCAGATGTAGGAAAGGCTGTGTGGAGTCAGAAGTGCCAAGACAGGCAGATGGCACCAGAGGGTTTGGGGGCCAGGGCGCAACTGGGCTAGCCCCTCCTCCCGGGAGTCGGGGAGGCCCGGCCTTCCTAGTGCCCAGGCCACGGCTCCGGGGAGAAACCCGCCATGGAGGGCACGCGGGAGGCCCTCTGCCTGAGGTGGCAGGTGTCACGCCAGGGCCACTGCAAGCCTGGCTCGGCTTGCCTGCTTTCTCCAAAGGAGGCTGGCCGACCAGCCGAACCTGGCACCTGGGCCAGGCCCCTTCCAAGGGGACGAGTTCCAGAGGCTAGAGCCCTGGGGGCGGCTGCCAAGTCTCCTGGGGCGTGTGCTGGGCCCCCGTCAGAGGAGGAAGCAGCCTGGTAAACGGTGTGCCAGGCCTGAGATCTGGAGGCCTCCCACAGCCGGGTCCCTGTCCTGCCCAGGCCCCCCGAGGGAGGACGATGGTCGGGCAGTGGCGATGGTCGGGCAGTGGCGAGCGGGGTGGGGCTGGCGCCGAGCCTGCCCTTGGATGCCCCGGGGAAGGGCGCCGGGGGATGGGCTGCCCCTGGCCAGGTCTGAGGGACCGACCCAGCTCGGGGCTGTCGGGGGCAGAGAGAGAACCCCCCTCCGCCCTTTCCCTTCAGGTTCTTAGGGCTGGCCAAATCCTTCCCAAGACAGCTTGTCTGGAGAAAATCAGACCCAGCTGAAGAACATGTGTCCATGGGGGAAACCCGGGAAACTGAGTCTCCCCACACAATAGCAGAGATTCTCATCTTGCATCCTCTCCTGAGCTAATGACAAAGGTGGATGTCCCGGGTGGGTGGGCCTGTGGAATGGGAGAGGGGAGGAAGTCTATTGTCATGCAGAGGGACATGGAAAGACTTGTCTGAAGCTTATCCCCTGCACTGGGGTCAGGTCGGGAAGGGACGGCACAGAGGTGAGCAGGAACCAACCGGCCTCTCTGTGGTGGGGCTGGCCCCGGGGCAGGCATGGGGGTGATGGCTGGAAGTGGGATGGCGCGTGATTTGGCACCAGCCAGCGGTGGAGGCAGAGACTCAGAGGTCAGGGATCTCTCTCTCTGTCTCTGTCTCTGTCTCTCTCCCTCCGGGAGCTGAAGAGAGTAAGGTGGCGCCCCCTGCCCACCTCGCCTACCTCTCCATGGGCCCTTCTTTCTCTGGCCGCTCCGGGAGCCCTGCGGGCTTGGGTTCAAGCCCCCACACACCGCACAGGCCAAGGGCGCATGCGCGACCGCCGGGGCCTAGGGCTGGCCTCGGGGGGGGGGGGTCAGGGGGGTCCTCAGTGAAGGCCCCGCCCTCCCTCCAGGCTCTGACCCAGCTGCAGCTCTTCCATCGCCGCCCTTCTGGACTCGGCTTCAGCTGTCTCCCTCCCCTTCCCCACTCCCACTCAGCTTGCAGGCCGCTTCCCTGCCTTGAAAGCATGGCTCTGGCCCTGAGGGCCACAGACCTACTGGGCTTCAAGCTCAAGGCTCTGCCTGGGCCTGCTGCTTCGGCCAGGGGCTCATTTTTTCCTGGAAAGACAAAGCCATGGCCTCACCCCACGCCTGCACTTTGCCACGGCAGGCAGCCCAGATGTAGGAAAGGCTCTGTGGAGTCAGAAGTGCCAAGACAGGCAGATGGCACCAGAGGGTTTGGGGGCCAGGGCGCAACTGGGCTAGCCCCTCCTCCCGGGAGTCGGGGAGGCCCGGCCTTCCTAGTGCCCAGGCCACGGCTCCGGGGAGAAACCCGCCATGGAGGGCACGCGGGAGGCCCTCTGCCTGAGGTGGCAGGTGTCACGCCAGGGCCACTGCAAGCCTGGCTCGGCTTGCCTGCTTTCTCCAAAGGAGGCTGGCCGACCAGCCGAACCTGGCACCTGGGCCAGGCCCCTTCCAAGGGGACGAGTTCCAGAGGCTAGAGCCCTGGGGGCGGCTGCCAAGTCTCCTGGGGCGTGTGCTGGGCCCCCGTCAGAGGAGGAAGCAGCCTGGTAAACGGTGTGCCAGGCCTGCGATCTGGAGGCCTCCCACACCCGGGTCCCTGTCCTGCCCAGGCACCCCGAGGGAGGACGATGGTCGGGCAGTGGCGAGCGGGGTGGGGCTGGCGCCGAGCCTGCCCTTGGATGCCCCGGGGAAGGGCGCCGGGGGATGGGCTGCCCCTGGCCAGGTCTGAGGGACCGACCCAGCTCGGGGCTGTCGGGGGCAGAGAGAGAACCCCCCTCCGCCCTTTCCCTTCAGGTTCTTAGGGCTGGCCAAATCCTTCCCAAGACAGCTTGTCTGGAGAAAATCAGACCCAGCTGAAGAACATGTGTCCATGGGGGAAACCCGGGAAACTGAGTCTCCCCACACAATAGCAGAGATTCTCATCTTGCATCCTCTCCTGAGCTAATGACAAAGGTGGATGTCCCGGGTGGGTGGGCCTGTGGAATGGGAGAGGGGAGGAAGTCTATTGTCATGCAGAGGGACATGGAAAGACTTGTCTGAAGCTTATCCCCTGCACTGGGGTCAGGTCGGGAAGGGACGGCACAGAGGTGAGCAGGAACCAACCGGCCTCTCTGTGGTGGGGCTGGCCCCGGGGCAGGCATGGGGGTGATGGCTGGAAGTGGGATGGCGCGTGATTTGGCACCAGCCAGCGGTGGAGGCAGAGACTTAGAGGTCAGGGATCTCTCTCTCTGTCTCTGTCTCTGTCTCTCTCCCTCAGGGAGCTGAAGAGAGTAAGGTGGCGCCCCCTGCCCACCTCGCCTACCTCTCCATGGGCCCTTCTTTCTCTGGCCGCTCCGGGAGCCCTGCGGGCTTGGGTTCAAGCCCCCACACACCGCACAGGCCAAGGGCGCATGCGCGACCGCCGGGGCCTAGGGCTGGCCTGGGGGGGGGGTGGGGGGGTCCTCAGTGAAGGCCCCGCCCTCCCTCCAGGCTCTGACCCAGCTGCAGCTCTTCCATCGCCGCCCTTCTGGACTCGGCTTCAGCTGTCTCCCTCCCCTCCCCCACTCCCACTCAGCTTGCAGGCCGCTTCCCTGCCTTGAAAGCATTGCTCTGGCCCTGAGGGCCACAGACCTACTGGGCTTCAAGCTCAAGACTCTGCCTGGGCCTGCTGCTTCGGCCAGGGGCTCATTTTTTCCTGGAAAGACAAAGCCATGGCCTCACCCCACGCCTGCACTTTGTCACGGCAGGCAGCCCAGATGTAGGAAAGGCTGTGTGGAGTCAGAAGTGCCGAGACAGGCAGATGGCACCAGAGGGTTTGGGGGCCAGGGCGCAACTGGGCTAGCCCCTCCTCCCGGGAGTCGGGGAGGCCCGGCCTTCCTAGTGCCCAGGCCACGGCTCCGGGGAGAAACCCGCCATGGAGGGCACGCGGGAGGCCCTCTGCCTGAGGTGGCAGGTGTCACGCCAGGGCCACTGCAAGCCTGGCTCGGCTTGCCTGCTTTCTCCAAAGGAGGCTGGCCGACCAGCCGAACCTGGCACCTGGGCCAGGCCCCTTCCAAGGGGACGAGTTCCAGAGGCTAGAGCCCTGGGGGCGGCTGCCAAGTCTCCTGGGGCGTGTGCTGGGCCCCCGTCAGAGGAGGAAGCAGCCTGGTAAACGGTGTGCCAGGCCTGAGATCTGGAGGCCTCCCACAGCCGGGTCCCTGTCCTGCCCAGGCCCCCCGAGGGAGGACGATGGTCGGGCAGTGGCGATGGTCGGGCAGTGGCGAGCGGGGTGGGGCTGGCGCCGAGCCTGCCCTTGGATGCCCCGGGGAAGGGCGCCGGGGGATGGGCTGCCCCTGGCCAGGGCTGAGGGACCGACCCAGCTCGGGGCTGTCGGGGGCAGAGAGAGAACCCCCCTCCGCCCTTTCCCTTCAGGTTCTTAGGGCTGGCCAAATCCTTCCCAAGACAGCTTGTCTGGAGAAAATCAGACCCAGCTGAAGAACATGTGTCCATGGGGGAAACCCGGGAAACTGAGTCTCCCCACACAATAGCAGAGATTCTCATCTTGCATCCTCTCCTGAGCTAATGACAAAGGTGGATGTCCCGGGTGGGTGGGCCTGTGGAATGGGAGAGGGGAGGAAGTCTATTGTCATGCAGAGGGACATGGAAAGACTTGTCTGAAGCTTATCCCCTGCACTGGGGTCAGGTCGGGAAGGGATGGCACAGAGGTGAGCAGGAACCAACCGGCCTCTCTGTGGTGGGGCTGGCCCCGGGGCAGGCGTGGGGGTGATGGCTGGAAGTGGGATGGCGCGTGAGTTGGCACCAGCCAGCGGTGGAGGCAGAGACTCAGAGGTCAGGGATCTCTCTCTCTGTCTCTGTCTCTGTCTCTCTCCCTCAGGGAGCTGAAGAGAGTAAGGTGGCGCCCCCTGCCCACCTCGCCTACCTCTCCATGGGCCCTTCTTTCTCTGGCCGCTCCGGGAGCCCTGCGGGCTTGGGTTCAACCCCCCACACACCGCACAGGCCAATGGCGCATGCGCGACCGCCGGGGCCTAGGGCTGGCCTGGGGGGGGTGGGGGGGTCCTCAGTGAAGGCCCCGCCCTCCCTCCAGGCTCTGACCCAGCTGCAGCTCTTCCATCGCCGCCCTTCTGGACTCGGCTTCAGCTGTCTCCCTCCCCTCCCCCACTCCCACTCAGCTTGCAGGCCGCTTCCCTGCCTTGAAAGCATTGCTCTGGCCCTGAGGGCCACAGACCTACTGGGCTTCAAGCTCAAGACTCTGCCTGGGCCTGCTGCTTCGGCCAGGGGCTCATTTTTTCCTGGAAAGACAAAGCCATGGCCTCACCCCACGCCTGCACTTTGCCACGGCAGGCAGCCCAGATGTAGGAAAGGCTGTGTGGAGTCAGAAGTGCCGAGACAGGCAGATGGCACCAGAGGGTTTGGGGGCCAGGGCGCAACTGGGCTAGCCCCTCCTCCCGGGAGTCGGGGAGGCCCGGCCTTCCTAGTGCCCAGGCCACGGCTCCGGGGAGAAACCCGCCATGGAGGGCACGCGGGAGGCCCTCTGCCTGAGGTGGCAGGTGTCACGCCAGGGCCACTGCAAGCCTGGCTCGGCTTGCCTGCTTTCTCCAAAGGAGGCTGGCCGACCAGCCGAACCTGGCACCTGGGCCAGGCCCCTTCCAAGGGGACGAGTTCCAGAGGCTAGAGCCCTGGGGGCGGCTGCCAAGTCTCCTGGGGCGTGTGCTGGGCCCCCGTCAGAGGAGGAAGCAGCCTGGTAAACGGTGTGCCAGGCCTGAGATCTGGAGGCCTCCCACAGCCGGGTCCCTGTCCTGCCCAGGCCCCCCGAGGGAGGACGATGGTCGGGCAGTGGCGATGGTCGGGCAGTGGCGAGCGGGGTGGGGCTGGCGCCGAGCCTGCCCTTGGATGCCCCGGGGAAGGGCGCCGGGGGATGGGCTGCCCCTGGCCAGGGCTGAGGGACCGACCCAGCTCGGGGCTGTCGGGGGCAGAGAGAGAACCCCCCTCCGCCCTTTCCCTTCAGGTTCTTAGGGCTGGCCAAATCCTTCCCAAGACAGCTTGTCTGGAGAAAATCAGACCCAGCTGAAGAACATGTGTCCATGGGGGAAACCCGGGAAACTGAGTCTCCCCACACAATAGCAGAGATTCTCATCTTGCATCCTCTCCTGAGCTAATGACAAAGGTGGATGTCCCGGGTGGGTGGGCCTGTGGAATGGGAGAGGGGAGGAAGTCTATTGTCATGCAGAGGGACATGGAAAGACTTGTCTGAAGCTTATCCCCTGCACTGGGGTCAGGTCGGGAAGGGACGGCACAGAGGTGAGCAGGAACCAACCGGCCTCTCTGTGGTGGGGCTGGCCCCGGGGCAGGCGTGGGGGTGATGGCTGGAAGTGGGATGGCGCGTGAGTTGGCACCAGCCAGCGGTGGAGGCAGAGACTCAGAGGTCAGGGATCTCTCTCTCTGTCTCTGTCTCTGTCTCTCTCCCTCCGGGAGCTGAAGAGAGTAAGGTGGCGCCCCCTGCCCACCTCGCCTACCTCTCCATGGGCCCTTCTTTCTCTGGCCGCTCCGGGAGCCCTGCGGGCTTGAGTTCAAGCCCCCACACACCGCACAGGCCAAGGGCGGATGCGCGACCGCCGGGGCCTAGGGCTGGCCTCGGGGGGGGGGGGGGTCCTCAGTGAAGGCCCCGCCCTCCCTCCAGGCTCTGACCCAGCTGCAGCTCTTCCATCGCCGCCCTTCTGGACTCGGCTTCAGCTGTCTCCCTCCCCTTCCCCACTCCCACTCAGCTTGCAGGCCGCTTCCCTGCCTTGAAAGCATGGCTCTGGCCCTGAGGGCCACAGACCTACTGGGCTTCAAGCTCAAGGCTCTGCCTGGGCCTGCTGCTTCGGCCAGGGGCTCATTTTTTCCTGGAAAGACAAAGCCATGGCCTCACCCCACGCCTGCACTTTGCCACGGCAGGCAGCCCAGATGTAGGAAAGGCTCTGTGGAGTCAGAAGTGCCAAGACAGGCAGATGGCACCAGAGGGTTTGGGGGCCAGGGCGCAACTGGGCTAGCCCCTCCTCCCGGGAGTCGGGGAGGCCCGGCCTTCCTAGTGCCCAGGCCACGGCTCCGGGGAGAAACCCGCCATGGAGGGCACGCGGGAGGCCCTCTGCCTGAGGTGGCAGGTGTCACGCCAGGGCCACTGCAAGCCTGGCTCGGCTTGCCTGCTTTCTCCAAAGGAGGCTGGCCGACCAGCCGAACCTGGCACCTGGGCCAGGCCCCTTCCAAGGGGACGAGTTCCAGAGGCTAGAGCCCTGGGGGCGGCTGCCAAGTCTCCTGGGGCGTGTGCTGGGCCCCCGTCAGAGGAGGAAGCAGCCTGGTAAACGGTGTGCCAGGCCTGAGATCTGGAGGCCTCCCACAGCCGGGTCCCTGTCCTGCCCAGGCCCCCCGAGGGAGGACGATGGTCGGGCAGTGGCGAGCGGGGTGGGGCTGGCGCCGAGCCTGCCCTTGGATGCCCCGGGGAAGGGCGCCGGGGGATGGGCTGCCCCTGGCCAGGTCTGAGGGACCGACCCAGCTCGGGGCTGTCGGGGGCAGAGAGAGAACCCCCCTCCGCCCTTTCCCTTCAGGTTCTTAGGGCTGGCCAAATCCTTCCCAAGACAGCTTGTCTGGAGAAAATCAGACCCAGCTGAAGAACATGTGTCCATGGGGGAAACCCGGGAAACTGAGTCTCCCCACACAATAGCAGAGATTCTCATCTTGCATCCTCTCCTGAGCTAATGACAAAGGTGGATGTCCCGGGTGGGTGGGCCTGTGGAATGGGAGAGGGGAGGAAGTCTATTGTCATGCAGAGGGACATGGAAAGACTTGTCTGAAGCTTATCCCCTGCACTGGGGTCAGGTCCGGAAGGGACGGCACAGAGGTGAGCAGGAACCAACCGGCCTCTCTGTGGTGGGGCTGGCCCCGGGGCAGGCGTGGGGGTGATGGCTGGAAGTGGGATGGCGCGTGAGTTGGCACCAGCCAGCGGTGGAGGCAGAGACTCAGAGGTCAGGGATCTCTCTCTCTGTCTCTGTCTCTGTCTCTCTCCCTCCGGGAGCTGAAGAGAGTAAGGTGGCGCCCCCTGCCCACCTCGCCTACCTCTCCATGGGCCCTTCTTTCTCTGGCCGCTCCGGGAGCCCTGCGGGCTTGGGTTCAACCCCCCACACACCGCACAGGCCAATGGCGCATGCGCGACCGCCGGGGCCTAGGGCTGGCCTGGGGGGGGTGGGGGGGTCCTCAGTGAAGGCCCCGCCCTCCCTCCAGGCTCTGACCCAGCTGCAGCTCTTCCATCGCCGCCCTTCTGGACTCGGCTTCAGCTGTCTCCCTCCCCTCCCCCACTCCCACTCAGCTTGCAGGCCGCTTCCCTGCCTTGAAAGCATTGCTCTGGCCCTGAGGGCCACAGACCTACTGGGCTTCAAGCTCAAGACTCTGCCTGGGCCTGCTGCTTCGGCCAGGGGCTCATTTTTTCCTGGAAAGACAAAGCCATGGCCTCACCCCACGCCTGCACTTTGCCACGGCAGGCAGCCCAGATGTAGGAAAGGCTGTGTGGAGTCAGAAGTGCCGAGACAGGCAGATGGCACCAGAGGGTTTGGGGGCCAGGGCGCAACTGGGCTAGCCCCTCCTCCCGGGAGTCGGGGAGGCCCGGCCTTCCTAGTGCCCAGGCCACGGCTGCGGGGAGAAACCCGCCATGGAGGGCACGCGGGAGGCCCTCTGCCTGAGGTGGCAGGTGTCACGCCAGGGCCACTGCAAGCCTGGCTCGGCTTGCCTGCTTTCTCCAAAGGAGGCTGGCCGACCAGCCGAACCTGGCACCTGGGCCAGGCCCCTTCCAAGGGGACGAGTTCCAGAGGCTAGAGCCCTGGGGGCGGCTGCCAAGTCTCCTGGGGCGTGTGCTGGGCCCCCGTCAGAGGAGGAAGCAGCCTGGTAAACGGTGTGCCAGGCCTGAGATCTGGAGGCCTCCCACAGCCGGGTCCCTGTCCTGCCCAGGCCCCCCGAGGGAGGACGATGGTCGGGCAGTGGCGATGGTCGGGCAGTGGCGAGCGGGGTGGGGCTGGCGCCGAGCCTGCCCTTGGATGCCCCGGGGAAGGGCGCCGGGGGATGGGCTGCCCCTGGCCAGGTCTGAGGGACCGACCCAGCTCGGGGCTGTCGGGGGCAGAGAGAGAACCCCCCTCCGCCCTTTCCCTTCAGGTTCTTAGGGCTGGCCAAATCCTTCCCAAGACAGCTTGTCTGGAGAAAATCAGACCCAGCTGAAGAACATGTGTCCATTGGGGAAACCCGGGAAACTGAGTCTCCCCACACAATAGCAGAGATTCTCATCTTGCATCCTCTCCTGAGCTAATGACAAAGGTGGATGTCCCGGGTGGGTGGGCCTGTGGAATGGGAGAGGGGAGGAAGTCTATTGTCATGCAGAGGGACATGGAAAGACTTGTCTGAAGCTTATCCCCTGCACTGGGGTCAGGTCGGGAAGGGACGGCACAGAGGTGAGCAGGAACCAACCGGCCTCTCTGTGGTGGGGCTGGCCCCGGGGCAGGCGTGGGGGTGATGGCTGGAAGTGGGATGGCGCGTGAGTTGGCACCAGCCAGCGGTGGAGGCAGAGACTCAGAGGTCAGGGATCTCTCTCTCTGTCTCTGTCTCTGTCTCTCTCCCTCCGGGAGCTGAAGAGAGTAAGGTGGCGCCCCCTGCCCACCTCGCCTACCTCTCCATGGGCCCTTCTTTCTCTGGCCGCTCCGGGAGCCCTGCGGGCTTGGGTTCAAGCCCCCACACACCGCACAGGCCAAGGGCGCATGCGCGACCGCCGGGGCCTAGGGCTGGCCTCGGGGGGGGGGTGGGGGGTGGGGGGGTCCTCAGTGAAGGCCCCGCCCTCCCTCCAGGCTCTGACCCAGCTGCAGCTCTTCCATCGCCGCCCTTCTGGACTCGGCTTCAGCTGTCTCCCTCCCCTTCCCCACTCCCACTCAGCTTGCAGGCCGCTTCCCTGCCTTGAAAGCATGGCTCTGGCCCTGAGGGCCACAGACCTACTGGGCTTCAAGCTCAAGGCTCTGCCTGGGCCTGCTGCTTCGGCCAGGGGCTCATTTTTTCCTGGAAAGACAAAGCCATGGCCTCACCCCACGCCTGCACTTTGCCACGGCAGGCAGCCCAGATGTAGGAAAGGCTCTGTGGAGTCAGAAGTGCCAAGACAGGCAGATGGCACCAGAGGGTTTGGGGGCCAGGGCGCAACTGGGCTAGCCCCTCCTCCCGGGAGTCGGGGAGGCCCGGCCTTCCTAGTGCCCAGGCCACGGCTCCGGGGAGAAACCCGCCATGGAGGGCACGCGGGAGGCCCTCTGCCTGAGGTGGCAGGTGTCACGCCAGGGCCACTGCAAGCCTGGCTCGGCTTGCCTGCTTTCTCCAAAGGAGGCTGGCCGACCAGCCGAACCTGGCACCTGGGCCAGGCCCCTTCCAAGGGGACGAGTTCCAGAGGCTAGAGCCCTGGGGGCGGCTGCCAAGTCTCCTGGGGCGTGTGCTGGGCCCCCGTCAGAGGAGGAAGCAGCCTGGTAAACGGTGTGCCAGGCCTGAGATCTGGAGGCCTCCCACAGCCGGGTCCCTGTCCTGCCCAGGCCCCCCGAGGGAGGACGATGGTCGGGCAGTGGCGATGGTCGGGCAGTGGCGAGCGGGGTGGGGCTGGCGCCGAGCCTGCCCTTGGATGCCCCGGGGAAGGGCGCCGGGGGATGGGCTGCCCCTGGCCAGGTCTGAGGGACCGACCCAGCTCGGGGCTGTCGGGGGCAGAGAGAGAACCCCCCTCCGCCCTTTCCCTTCAGGTTCTTAGGGCTGGCCAAATCCTTCCCAAGACAGCTTGTCTGGAGAAAATCAGACCCAGCTGAAGAACATGTGTCCATTGGGGAAACCCGGGAAACTGAGTCTCCCCACACAATAGCAGAGATTCTCATCTTGCATCCTCTCCTGAGCTAATGACAAAGGTGGATGTCCCGGGTGGGTGGGCCTGTGGAATGGGAGAGGGGAGGAAGTCTATTGTCATGCAGAGGGACATGGAAAGACTTGTCTGAAGCTTATCCCCTGCACTGGGGTCAGGTCGGGAAGGGACGGCACAGAGGTGAGCAGGAACCAACCGGCCTCTCTGTGGTGGGGCTGGCCCCGGGGCAGGCGTGGGGGTGATGGCTGGAAGTGGGATGGCGCGTGAGTTGGCACCAGCCAGCGGTGGAGGCAGAGACTCAGAGGTCAGGGATCTCTCTCTCTGTCTCTGTCTCTGTCTCTCTCCCTCCGGGAGCTGAAGAGAGTAAGGTGGCGCCCCCTGCCCACCTCGCCTACCTCTCCATGGGCCCTTCTTTCTCTGGCCGCTCCGGGAGCCCTGCGGGCTTGGGTTCAAGCCCCCACACACCGCACAGGCCAAGGGCGCATGCGCGACCGCCGGGGCCTAGGGCTGGCCTCGGGGGGGGGGTGGGGGGTGGGGGGGTCCTCAGTGAAGGCCCCGCCCTCCCTCCAGGCTCTGACCCAGCTGCAGCTCTTCCATCGCCGCCCTTCTGGACTCGGCTTCAGCTGTCTCCCTCCCCTTCCCCACTCCCACTCAGCTTGCAGGCCGCTTCCCTGCCTTGAAAGCATGGCTCTGGCCCTGAGGGCCACAGACCTACTGGGCTTCAAGCTCAAGGCTCTGCCTGGGCCTGCTGCTTCGGCCAGGGGCTCATTTTTTCCTGGAAAGACAAAGCCATGGCCTCACCCCACGCCTGCACTTTGCCACGGCAGGCAGCCCAGATGTAGGAAAGGCTCTGTGGAGTCAGAAGTGCCAAGACAGGCAGATGGCACCAGAGGGTTTGGGGGCCAGGGCGCAACTGGGCTAGCCCCTCCTCCCGGGAGTCGGGGAGGCCCGGCCTTCCTAGTGCCCAGGCCACGGCTCCGGGGAGAAACCCGCCATGGAGGGCACGCGGGAGGCCCTCTGCCTGAGGTGGCAGGTGTCACGCCAGGGCCACTGCAAGCCTGGCTCGGCTTGCCTGCTTTCTCCAAAGGAGGCTGGCCGACCAGCCGAACCTGGCACCTGGGCCAGGCCCCTTCCAAGGGGACGAGTTCCAGAGGCTAGAGCCCTGGGGGCAGCTGCCAAGTCTCCTGGGGCGTGTGCTGGGCCCCCGTCAGAGGAGGAAGCAGCCTGGTAAACGGTGTGCCAGGCCTGAGATCTGGAGGCCTCCCACAGCCGGGTCCCTGTCCTGCCCAGGCCCCCCGAGGGAGGACGATGGTCGGGCAGTGGCGAGCGGGGTGGGGCTGGCGCCGAGCCTGCCCTTGGATGCCCCGGGGAAGGGCGCCGGGGGATGGGCTGCCCCTGGCCAGGTCTGAGGGACCGACCCAGCTCGGGGCTGTCGGGGGCAGAGAGAGAACCCCCCTCCGCCCTTTCCCTTCAGGTTCTTAGGGCTGGCCAAATCCTTCCCAAGACAGCTTGTCTGGAGAAAATCAGACCCAGCTGAAGAACATGTGTCCATGGGGGAAACCCGGGAAACTGAGTCTCCCCACACAATAGCAGAGATTCTCATCTTGCATCCTCTCCTGAGCTAATGACAAAGGTGGATGTCCCGGGTGGGTGGGCCTGTGGAATGGGAGAGGGGAGGAAGTCTATTGTCATGCAGAGGGACATGGAAAGACTTGTCTGAAGCTTATCCCCTGCACTGGGGTCAGGTCGGGAAGGGACGGCACAGAGGTGAGCAGGAACCAACCGGCCTCTCTGTGGTGGGGCTGGCCCCGGGGCAGGCGTGGGGGTGATGGCTGGAAGTGGGATGGCGCGTGAGTTGGCACCAGCCAGCGGTGGAGGCAGAGACTTAGAGGTCAGGGATCTCTCTCTCTGTCTCTGTCTCTGTCTCTCTCCCTCAGGGAGCTGAAGAGAGTAAGGTGGCGCCCCCTGCCCACCTCGCCTACCTCTCCATGGGCCCTTCTTTCTCTGGCCGCTCCGGGAGCCCTGCGGGCTTGGGTTCAAGCCCCCACACACCGCACAGGCCAAGGGCGCATGCGCGACCGCCGGGGCCTAGGGCTGGCCTGGGGGGGGTGGGGGGGTCCTCAGTGAAGGCCCCGCCCTCCCTCCAGGCTCTGACCCAGCTGCAGCTCTTCCATCGCCGCCCTTCTGGACTCGGCTTCAGCTGTCTCCCTCCCCTCCCCCACTCCCACTCAGCTTGCAGGCCGCTTCCCTGCCTTGAAAGCATTGCTCTGGCCCTGAGGGCCACAGACCTACTGGGCTTCAAGCTCAAGACTCTGCCTGGGCCTGCTGCTTCGGCCAGGGGCTCATTTTTTCCTGGAAAGACAAAGCCATGGCCTCACCCCACGCCTGCACTTTGCCACGGCAGGCAGCCCAGATGTAGGAAAGGCTGTGTGGAGTCAGAAGTGCCGAGACAGGCAGATGGCACCAGAGGGTTTGGGGGCCAGGGCGCAACTGGGCTAGCCCCTCCTCCCGGGAGTCGGGGAGGCCCGGCCTTCCTAGTGCCCAGGCCACGGCTCCGGGGAGAAACCCGCCATGGAGGGCACGCGGGAGGCCCTCTGCCTGAGGTGGCAGGTGTCACGCCAGGGCCACTGCAAGCCTGGCTCGGCTTGCCTGCTTTCTCCAAAGGAGGCTGGCCGACCAGCCGAACCTGGCACCTGGGCCAGGCCCCTTCCAAGGGGACGAGTTCCAGAGGCTAGAGCCCTGGGGGCGGCTGCCAAGTCTCCTGGGGCGTGTGCTGGGCCCCCGTCAGAGGAGGAAGCAGCCTGGTAAACGGTGTGCCAGGCCTGAGATCTGGAGGCCTCCCACAGCCGGGTCCCTGTCCTGCCCAGGCCCCCCGAGGGAGGACGATGGTCGGGCAGTGGCGAGCGGGGTGGGGCTGGCGCCGAGCCTGCCCTTGGATGCCCCGGGGAAGGGCGCCGGGGGATGGGCTGCCCCTGGCCAGGTCTGAGGGACCGACCCAGCTCGGGGCTGTCGGGGGCAGAGAGAGAACCCCCCTCCGCCCTTTCCCTTCAGGTTCTTAGGGCTGGCCAAATCCTTCCCAAGACAGCTTGTCTGGAGAAAATCAGACCCAGCTGAAGAACATGTGTCCATGGGGGAAACCCGGGAAACTGAGTCTCCCCACACAATAGCAGAGATTCTCATCTTGCATCCTCTCCTGAGCTAATGACAAAGGTGGATGTCCCGGGTGGGTGGGCCTGTGGAATGGGAGAGGGGAGGAAGTCTATTGTCATGCAGAGGGACATGGAAAGACTTGTCTGAAGCTTATCCCCTGCACTGGGGTCAGGTCGGGAAGGGACGGCACAGAGGTGAGCAGGAACCAACCGGCCTCTCTGTGGTGGGGCTGGCCCCGGGGCAGGCATGGGGGTGATGGCTGGAAGTGGGATGGCGCGTGATTTGGCACCAGCCAGCGGTGGAGGCAGAGACTTAGAGGTCAGGGATCTCTCTCTCTGTCTCTGTCTCTGTCTCTCTCCCTCAGGGAGCTGAAGAGAGTAAGGTGGCGCCCCCTGCCCACCTCGCCTACCTCTCCATGGGCCCTTCTTTCTCTGGCCGCTCCGGGAGCCCTGCGGGCTTGGGTTCAAGCCCCCACACACCGCACAGGCCAAGGGCGCATGCGCGACCGCCGGGGCCTAGGGCTGGCCTGGGGGGGGTGGGGGGGTCCTCAGTGAAGGCCCCGCCCTCCCTCCAGGCTCTGACCCAGCTGCAGCTCTTCCATCGCCGCCCTTCTGGACTCGGCTTCAGCTGTCTCCCTCCCCTCCCCCACTCCCACTCAGCTTGCAGGCCGCTTCCCTGCCTTGAAAGCATTGCTCTGGCCCTGAGGGCCACAGACCTACTGGGCTTCAAGCTCAAGACTCTGCCTGGGCCTGCTGCTTCGGCCAGGGGCTCATTTTTTCCTGGAAAGACAAAGCCATGGCCTCACCCCACGCCTGCACTTTGCCACGGCAGGCAGCCCAGATGTAGGAAAGGCTGTGTGGAGTCAGAAGTGCCGAGACAGGCAGATGGCACCAGAGGGTTTGGGGGCCAGGGCGCAACTGGGCTAGCCCCTCCTCCCGGGAGTCGGGGAGGCCCGGCCTTCCTAGTGCCCAGGCCACGGCTCCGGGGAGAAACCCGCCATGGAGGGCACGCGGGAGGCCCTCTGCCTGAGGTGGCAGGTGTCACGCCAGGGCCACTGCAAGCCTGGCTCGGCTTGCCTGCTTTCTCCAAAGGAGGCTGGCCGACCAGCCGAACCTGGCACCTGGGCCAGGCCCCTTCCAAGGGGACGAGTTCCAGAGGCTAGAGCCCTGGGGGCGGCTGCCAAGTCTCCTGGGGCGTGTGCTGGGCCCCCGTCAGAGGAGGAAGCAGCCTGGTAAACGGTGTGCCAGGCCTGAGATCTGGAGGCCTCCCACAGCCGGGTCCCTGTCCTGCCCAGGCCCCCCGAGGGAGGACGATGGTCGGGCAGTGGCGAGCGGGGTGGGGCTGGCGCCGAGCCTGCCCTTGGATGCCCCGGGGAAGGGCGCCGGGGGATGGGCTGCCCCTGGCCAGGTCTGAGGGACCGACACAGCTCGGGGCTGTCGGGGGCAGAGAGAGAACCCCCCTCCGCCCTTTCCCTTCAGGTTCTTAGGGCTGGCCAAATCCTTCCCAAGACAGCTTGTCTGGAGAAAATCAGACCCAGCTGAAGAACATGTGTCCATGGGGGAAACCCGGGAAACTGAGTCTCCCCACACAATAGCAGAGATTCTCATCTTGCATCCTCTCCTGAGCTAATGACAAAGGTGGATGTCCTGGGTGGGTGGGCCTGTGGAATGGGAGAGGGGAGGAAGTCTATTGTCATGCAGAGGGACATGGAAAGACTTGTCTGAAGCTTATCCCCTGCACTGGGGTCAGGTCGGGAAGGGACGGCACAGAGGTGAGCAGGAACCAACCGGCCTCTCTGTGGTGGGGCTGGCCCCGGGGCAGGCATGGGGGTGATGGCTGGAAGTGGGATGGCGCGTGATTTGGCACCAGCCAGCGGTGGAGGCAGAGACTTAGAGGTCAGGGATCTCTCTCTCTGTCTCTGTCTCTGTCTCTCTCCCTCAGGGAGCTGAAGAGAGTAAGGTGGCGCCCCCTGCCCACCTCGCCTACCTCTCCATGGGCCCTTCTTTCTCTGGCCGCTCCGGGAGCCCTGCGGGCTTGGGTTCAAGCCCCCACACACCGCACAGGCCAAGGGCGCATGCGCGACCGCCGGGGCCTAGGGCTGGCCTGGGGGGGGTGGGGGGGTCCTCAGTGAAGGCCCCGCCCTCCCTCCAGGCTCTGACCCAGCTGCAGCTCTTCCATCGCCGCCCTTCTGGACTCGGCTTCAGCTGTCTCCCTCCCCTCCCCCACTCCCACTCAGCTTGCAGGCCGCTTCCCTGCCTTGAAAGCATTGCTCTGGCCCTGAGGGCCACAGACCTACTGGGCTTCAAGCTCAAGACTCTGCCTGGGCCTGCTGCTTCGGCCAGGGGCTCATTTTTTCCTGGAAAGACAAAGCCATGGCCTCACCCCACGCCTGCACTTTGCCACGGCAGGCAGCCCAGATGTAGGAAAGGCTGTGTGGAGTCAGAAGTGCCGAGACAGGCAGATGGCACCAGAGGGTTTGGGGGCCAGGGCGCAACTGGGCTAGCCCCTCCTCCCGGGAGTCGGGGAGGCCCGGCCTTCCTAGTGCCCAGGCCACGGCTCCGGGGAGAAACCCGCCATGGAGGGCACGCGGGAGGCCCTCTGCCTGAGGTGGCAGGTGTCACGCCAGGGCCACTGCAAGCCTGGCTCGGCTTGCCTGCTTTCTCCAAAGGAGGCTGGCCGACCAGCCGAACCTGGCACCTGGGCCAGGCCCCTTCCAAGGGGACGAGTTCCAGAGGCTAGAGCCCTGGGGGCGGCTGCCAAGTCTCCTGGGGCGTGTGCTGGGCCCCCGTCAGAGGAGGAAGCAGCCTGGTAAACGGTGTGCCAGGCCTGAGATCTGGAGGCCTCCCACAGCCGGGTCCCTGTCCTGCCCAGGCCCCCCGAGGGAGGACGATGGTCGGGCAGTGGCGAGCGGGGTGGGGCTGGCGCCGAGCCTGCCCTTGGATGCCCCGGGGAAGGGCGCCGGGGGATGGGCTGCCCCTGGCCAGGTCTGAGGGACCGACCCAGCTCGGGGCTGTCGGGGGCAGAGAGAGAACCCCCCTCCGCCCTTTCCCTTCAGGTTCTTAGGGCTGGCCAAATCCTTCCCAAGACAGCTTGTCTGGAGAAAATCAGACCCAGCTGAAGAACATGTGTCCATGGGGGAAACCCGGGAAACTGAGTCTCCCCACACAATAGCAGAGATTCTCATCTTGCATCCTCTCCTGAGCTAATGACAAAGGTGGATGTCCCGGGTGGGTGGGCCTGTGGAATGGGAGAGGGGAGGAAGTCTATTGTCATGCAGAGGGACATGGAAAGACTTGTCTGAAGCTTATCCCCTGCACTGGGGTCAGGTCGGGAAGGGACGGCACAGAGGTGAGCAGGAACCAACCGGCCTCTCTGTGGTGGGGCTGGCCCCGGGGCAGGCATGGGGGTGATGGCTGGAAGTGGGATGGCGCGTGATTTGGCACCAGCCAGCGGTGGAGGCAGAGACTTAGAGGTCAGGGATCTCTCTCTCTGTCTCTGTCTCTGTCTCTCTCCCTCAGGGAGCTGAAGAGAGTAAGGTGGCGCCCCCTGCCCACCGCGCCTACCTCTCCATGGGCCCTTCTTTCTCTGGCCGCTCCGGGAGCCCTGCGGGCTTGGGTTCAAGCCCCCACACACCGCACAGGCCAAGGGCGCATGCGCGACCGCCGGGGCCTAGGGCTGGCCTGGGGGGGGGTGGGGGGGTCCTCAGTGAAGGCCCCGCCCTCCCTCCAGGCTCTGACCCAGCTGCAGCTCTTCCATCGCCGCCCTTCTGGACTCGGCTTCAGCTGTCTCCCTCCCCTCCCCCACTCCCACTCAGCTTGCAGGCCGCTTCCCTGCCTTGAAAGCATTGCTCTGGCCCTGAGGGCCACAGACCTACTGGGCTTCAAGCTCAAGACTCTGCCTGGTCCTGCTGCTTCGGCCAGGGGCTCATTTTTTCCTGGAAAGACAAAGCCATGGCCTCACCCCACGCCTGCACTTTGCCACGGCAGGCAGCCCAGATGTAGGAAAGGCTGTGTGGAGTCAGAAGTGCCGAGACAGGCAGATGGCACCAGAGGGTTTGGGGGCCAGGGCGCAACTGGGCTAGCCCCTCCTCCCGGGAGTCGGGGAGGCCCGGCCTTCCTAGTGCCCAGGCCACGGCTCCGGGGAGAAACCCGCCATGGAGGGCACGCGGGAGGCCCTCTGCCTGAGGTGGCAGGTGTCACGCCAGGGCCACTGCAAGCCTGGCTCGGCTTGCCTGCTTTCTCCAAAGGAGGCTGGCCGACCAGCCGAACCTGGCACCTGGGCCAGGCCCCTTCCAAGGGGACGAGTTCCAGAGGCTAGAGCCCTGGGGGCGGCTGCCAAGTCTCCTGGGGCGTGTGCTGGGCCCCCGTCAGAGGAGGAAGCAGCCTGGTAAACGGTGTGCCAGGCCTGAGATCTGGAGGCCTCCCACAGCCGGGTCCCTGTCCTGCCCAGGCCCCCCGAGGGAGGACGATGGTCGGGCAGTGGCGATGGTCGGGCAGTGGTGAGCGGGGTGGGGCTGGCGCCGAGCCTGCCCTTGGATGCCCCGGGGAAGGGCGCCGGGGGATGGGCTGCCCCTGGCCAGGTCTGAGGGACCGACCCAGCTCGGGGCTGTCGGGGGCAGAGAGAGAACCCCCCTCCGCCCTTTCCCTTCAGGTTCTTAGGGCTGGCCAAATCCTTCCCAAGACAGCTTGTCTGGAGAAAATCAGACCCAGCTGAAGAACATGTGTCCATGGGGGAAACCCGGGAAACTGAGTCTCCCCACACAATAGCAGAGATTCTCATCTTGCATCCTCTCCTGAGCTAATGACAAAGGTGGATGTCCCGGGTGGGTGGGCCTGTGGAATGGGAGAGGGGAGGAAGTCTATTGTCATGCAGAGGGACATGGAAAGACTTGTCTGAAGCTTATCCCCTGCACTGGGGTCAGGTCGGGAAGGGACGGCACAGAGGTGAGCAGGAACCAACCGGCCTCTCTGTGGTGGGGCTGGCCCCGGGGCAGGCATGGGGGTGATGGCTGGAAGTGGGATGGCGCGTGAGTTGGCACCAGCCAGCGGTGGAGGCAGAGACTCAGAGGTCAGGGATCTCTCTCTCTGTCTCTGTCTCTGTCTCTCTCCCTCCGGGAGCTGAAGAGAGTAAGGTGGCGCCCCCTGCCCACCTCGCCTACCTCTCCATGGGCCCTTCTTTCTCTGGCCGCTCCGGGAGCCCTGCGGGCTTCGGTTCAAGCCCCCACACACCGCACAGGCCAAGGGCGCATGCGCGACCGCCGGGGCCTAGGGCTGGCCTCGGGGGGGGGGGGGGGTGGGGGGGTCCTCAGTGAAGGCCCCGCCCTCCCTCCAGGCTCTGACCCAGCTGCAGCTCTTCCATCGCCGCCCTTCTGGACTCGGCTTCAGCTGTCTCCCTCCCCTTCCCCACTCCCACTCAGCTTGCAGGCCGCTTCCCTGCCTTGAAAGCATGGCTCTGGCCCTGAGGGCCACAGACCTACTGGGCTTCAAGCTCAAGGCTCTGCCTGGGCCTGCTGCTTCGGCCAGGGGCTCATTTTTTCCTGGAAAGACAAAGCCATGGCCTCACCCCACGCCTGCACTTTGCCACGGCAGGCAGCCCAGATGTAGGAAAGGCTCTGTGGAGTCAGAAGTGCCAAGACAGGCAGATGGCACCAGAGGGTTTGGGGGCCAGGGCGCAACTGGGCTAGCCCCTCCTCCCGGGAGTCGGGGAGGCCCGGCCTTCCTAGTGCCCAGGCCACGGCTCCGGGGAGAAACCCGCCATGGAGGGCACGCGGGAGGCCCTCTGCCTGAGGTGGCAGGTGTCACGCCAGGGCCACTGCAAGCCTGGCTCGGCTTGCCTGCTTTCTCCAAAGGAGGCTGGCCGACCAGCCGAACCTGGCACCTGGGCCAGGCCCCTTCCAAGGGGACGAGTTCCAGAGGCTAGAGCCCTGGGGGCGGCTGCCAAGTCTCCTGGGGCGTGTGCTGGGCCCCCGTCAGAGGAGGAAGCAGCCTGGTAAACGGTGTGCCAGGCCTGAGATCTGGAGGCCTCCCACAGCCGGGTCCCTGTCCTGCCCAGGCCCCCCGAGGGAGGACGATGGTCGGGCAGTGGCGAGCGGGGTGGGGCTGGCGCCGAGCCTGCCCTTGGATGCCCCGGGGAAGGGCGCCGGGGGATGGGCTGCCCCTGGCCAGGTCTGAGGGACCGACCCAGCTCGGGGCTGTCGGGGGCAGAGAGAGAACCCCCCTCCGCCCTTTCCCTTCAGGTTCTTAGGGCTGGCCAAATCCTTCCCAAGACAGCTTGTCTGGAGAAAATCAGACCCAGCTGAAGAACATGTGTCCATGGGGGAAACCCGGGAAACTGAGTCTCCCCACACAATAGCAGAGATTCTCATCTTGCATCCTCTCCTGAGCTAATGACAAAGGTGGATGTCCCGGGTGGGTGGGCCTGTGGAATGGGAGAGGGGAGGAAGTCTATTGTCATGCAGAGGGACATGGAAAGACTTGTCTGAAGCTTATCCCCTGCACTGGGGTCAGGTCGGGAAGGGACGGCACAGAGGTGAGCAGGAACCAACCGGCCTCTCTGTGGTGGGGCTGGCCCCGGGGCAGGCATGGGGGTGATGGCTGGAAGTGGGATGGCGCGTGATTTGGCATCAGCCAGCGGTGGAGGCAGAGACTTAGAGGTCAGGGATCTCTCTCTCTGTCTCTGTCTCTGTCTCTCTCCCTCAGGGAGCTGAAGAGAGTAAGGTGGCGCCCCCTGCCCACCTCGCCTACCTCTCCATGGGCCCTTCTTTCTCTGGCCGCTCCGGGAGCCCTGCGGGCTTGGGTTCAAGCCCCCACACACCGCACAGGCCAAGGGCGCATGCGCGACCGCCGGGGCCTAGGGCTGGCCTGGGGGGGGTGGGGGGGTCCTCAGTGAAGGCCCCGCCCTCCCTCCAGGCTCTGACCCAGCTGCAGCTCTTCCATCGCCGCCCTTCTGGACTCGGCTTCAGCTGTCTCCCTCCCCTCCCCCACTCCCACTCAGCTTGCAGGCCGCTTCCCTGCCTTGAAAGCATTGCTCTGGCCCTGAGGGCCACAGACCTACTGGGCTTCAAGCTCAAGACTCTGCCTGGGCCTGCTGCTTCGGCCAGGGGCTCATTTTTTCCTGGAAAGACAAAGCCATGGCCTCACCCCACGCCTGCACTTTGCCACGGCAGGCAGCCCAGATGTAGGAAAGGCTGTGTGGAGTCAGAAGTGCCGAGACAGGCAGATGGCACCAGAGGGTTTGGGGGCCAGGGCGCAACTGGGCTAGCCCCTCCTCCCGGGAGTCGGGGAGGCCCGGCCTTCCTAGTGCCCAGGCCACGGCTCCGGGGAGAAACCCGCCATGGAGGGCACGCGGGAGGCCCTCTGCCTGAGGTGGCAGGTGTCACGCCAGGGCCACTGCAAGCCTGGCTCGGCTTGCCTGCTTTCTCCAAAGGAGGCTGGCCGACCAGCCGAACCTGGCACCTGGGCCAGGCCCCTTCCAAGGGGACGAGTTCCAGAGGCTAGAGCCCTGGGGGCGGCTGCCAAGTCTCCTGGGGCGTGTGCTGGGCCCCCGTCAGAGGAGGAAGCAGCCTGGTAAACGGTGTGCCAGGCCTGAGATCTGGAGGCCTCCCACAGCCGGGTCCCTGTCCTGCCCAGGCCCCCCGAGGGAGGACGATGGTCGGGCAGTGGCGAGCGGGGTGGGGCTGGCGCCGAGCCTGCCCTTGGATGCCCCGGGGAAGGGCGCCGGGGGATGGGCTGCCCCTGGCCAGGTCTGAGGGACCGACCCAGCTCGGGGCTGTCGGGGGCAGAGAGAGAACCCCCCTCCGCCCTTTCCCTTCAGGTTCTTAGGGCTGGCCAAATCCTTCCCAAGACAGCTTGTCTGGAGAAAATCAGACCCAGCTGAAGAACATGTGTCCATGGGGGAAACCCGGGAAACTGAGTCTCCCCACACAATAGCAGAGATTCTCATCTTGCATCCTCTCCTGAGCTAATGACAAAGGTGGATGTCCCGGGTGGGTGGGCCTGTGGAATGGGAGAGGGGAGGAAGTCTATTGTCATGCAGAGGGACATGGAAAGACTTGTCTGAAGCTTATCCCCTGCACTGGGGTCAGGTCGGGAAGGGACGGCACAGAGGTGAGCAGGAACCAACCGGCCTCTCTGTGGTGGGGCTGGCCCCGGGGCAGGCATGGGGGTGATGGCTGGAAGTGGGATGGCGCGTGATTTGGCACCAGCCAGCGGTGGAGGCAGAGACTTAGAGGTCAGGGATCTCTCTCTCTGTCTCTGTCTCTGTCTCTCTCCCTCAGGGAGCTGAAGAGAGTAAGGTGGCGCCCCCTGCCCACCTCGCCTACCTCTCCATGGGCCCTTCTTTCTCTGGCCGCTCCGGGAGCCCTGCGGGCTTGGGTTCAAGCCCCCACACACCGCACAGGCCAAGGGCGCATGCGCGACCGCCGGGGCCTAGGGCTGGCCTGGGGGGGGGTGGGGGGGTCCTCAGTGAAGGCCCCGCCCTCCCTCCAGGCTCTGACCCAGCTGCAGCTCTTCCATCGCCGCCCTTCTGGACTCGGCTTCAGCTGTCTCCCTCCCCTCCCCCACTCCCACTCAGCTTGCAGGCCGCTTCCCTGCCTTGAAAGCATTGCTCTGGCCCTGAGGGCCACAGACCTACTGGGCTTCAAGCTCAAGACTCTGCCTGGGCCTGCTGCTTCGGCCAGGGGCTCATTTTTTCCTGGAAAGACAAAGCCATGGCCTCACCCCACGCCTGCACTTTGCCACGGCAGGCAGCCCAGATGTAGGAAAGGCTGTGTGGAGTCAGAAGTGCCGAGACAGGCAGATGGCACCAGAGGGTTTGGGGGCCAGGGCGCAACTGGGCTAGCCCCTCCTCCCGGGAGTCGGGGAGGCCCGGCCTTCCTAGTGCCCAGGCCACGGCTCCGGGGAGAAACCCGCCATGGAGGGCACGCGGGAGGCCCTCTGCCTGAGGTGGCAGGTGTCACGCCAGGGCCACTGCAAGCCTGGCTCGGCTTGCCTGCTTTCTCCAAAGGAGGCTGGCCGACCAGCCGAACCTGGCACCTGGGCCAGGCCCCTTCCAAGGGGACGAGTTCCAGAGGCTAGAGCCCTGGGGGCGGCTGCCAAGTCTCCTGGGGCGTGTGCTGGGCCCCCGTCAGAGGAGGAAGCAGCCTGGTAAACGGTGTGCCAGGCCTGAGATCTGGAGGCCTCCCACACCCGGGTCCCTGTCCTGCCCAGGCCCCCCGAGGGAGGACGATGGTCGGGCAGTGGCGATGGTCGGGCAGTGGCGAGCGGGGTGGGGCTGGCGCCGAGCCTGCCCTTGGATGCCCCGGGGAAGGGCGCCGGGGGATGGGCTGCCCCTGGCCAGGTCTGAGGGACCGACCCAGCTCGGGGCTGTCGGGGGCAGAGAGAGAACCCCCCTCCGCCCTTTCCCTTCAGGTTCTTAGGGCTGGCCAAATCCTTCCCAAGACAGCTTGTCTGGAGAAAATCAGACCCAGCTGAAGAACATGTGTCCATGGGGGAAACCCGGGAAACTGAGTCTCCCCACACAATAGCAGAGATTCTCATCTTGCATCCTCTCCTGAGCTAATGACAAAGGTGGATGTCCCGGGTGGGTGGGCCTGTGGAATGGGAGAGGGGAGGAAGTCTATTGTCATGCAGAGGGACATGGAAAGACTTGTCTGAAGCTTATCCCCTGCACTGGGGTCAGGTCGGGAAGGGACGGCACAGAGGTGAGCAGGAACCAACCGGCCTCTCTGTGGTGGGGCTGGCCCCGGGGCAGGCATGGGGGTGATGGCTGGAAGTGGGATGGCGCGTGAGTTGGCACCAGCCAGCGGTGGAGGCAGAGACTCAGAGGTCAGGGATCTCTCTCTCTGTCTCTGTCTCTGTCTCTCTCCCTCCGGGAGCTGAAGAGAGTAAGGTGGCGCCCCCTGCCCACCTCGCCTACCTCTCCATGGGCCCTTCTTTCTCTGGCCGCTCCGGGAGCCCTGCGGGCTTCGGTTCAAGCCCCCACACACCGCACAGGCCAAGGGCGCATGCGCGACCGCCGGGGCCTAGGGCTGGCCTCGGGGGGGGGGGGTGGGGGGGTCCTCAGTGAAGGCCCCGCCCTCCCTCCAGGCTCTGACCCAGCTGCAGCTCTTCCATCGCCGCCCTTCTGGACTCGGCTTCAGCTGTCTCCCTCCCTTTCCCCACTCCCACTCAGCTTGCAGGCCGCTTCCTGCCTTGAAAGCATGGCTCTGGCCCTGAGGGCCACAGACCTACTGGGCTTCAAGCTCAAGGCTCTGCCTGGGCCTGCTGCTTCGGCCAGGGGCTCATTTTTTCCTGGAAAGACAAAGCCATGGCCTCACCCCACGCCTGCACTTTGCCACGGCAGGCAGCCCAGATGTAGGAAAGGCTCTGTGGAGTCAGAAGTGCCAAGACAGGCAGATGGCACCAGAGGGTTTGGGGGCCAGGGCGCAACTGGGCTAGCCCCTCCTCCCGGGAGTCGGGGAGGCCCGGCCTTCCTAGTGCCCAGGCCACGGCTCCGGGGAGAAACCCGCCATGGAGGGCACGCGGGAGGCCCTCTGCCTGAGGTGGCAGGTGTCACGCCAGGGCCACTGCAAGCCTGGCTCGGCTTGCCTGCTTTCTCCAAAGGAGGCTGGCCGACCAGCCGAACCTGGCACCTGGGCCAGGCCCCTTCCAAGGGGACGAGTTCCAGAGGCTAGAGCCCTGGGGGCGGCTGCCAAGTCTCCTGGGGCGTGTGCTGGGCCCCCGTCAGAGGAGGAAGCAGCCTGGTAAACGGTGTGCCAGGCCTGAGATCTGGAGGCCTCCCACAGCCGGGTCCCTGTCCTGCCCAGGCCCCCCGAGGGAGGACGATGGTCGGGCAGTGGCGAGCGGGGTGGGGCTGGCGCCGAGCCTGCCCTTGGATGCCCCGGGGAAGGGCGCCGGGGGATGGGCTGCCCCTGGCCAGGTCTGAGGGACCGACCCAGCTCGGGGCTGTCGGGGGCAGAGAGAGAACCCCCCTCCGCCCTTTCCCTTCAGGTTCTTAGGGCTGGCCAAATCCTTCCCAAGACAGCTTGTCTGGAGAAAATCAGACCCAGCTGAAGAACATGTGTCCATGGGGGAAACCCGGGAAACTGAGTCTCCCCACACAATAGCAGAGATTCTCATCTTGCATCCTCTCCTGAGCTAATGACAAAGGTGGATGTCCCGGGTGGGTGGGCCTGTGGAATGGGAGAGGGGAGGAAGTCTATTGTCATGCAGAGGGACATGGAAAGACTTGTCTGAAGCTTATCCCCTGCACTGGGGTCAGGTCGGGAAGGGACGGCACAGAGGTGAGCAGGAACCAACCGGCCTCTCTGTGGTGGGGCTGGCCCCGGGGCAGGCATGGGGGTGATGGCTGGAAGTGGGATGGCGCGTGATTTGGCACCAGCCAGCGGTGGAGGCAGAGACTTAGAGGTCAGGGATCTCTCTCTCTGTCTCTGTCTCTGTCTCTCTCCCTCAGGGAGCTGAAGAGAGTAAGGTGGCGCCCCCTGCCCACCTCGCCTACCTCTCCATGGGCCCTTCTTTCTCTGGCCGCTCCGGGAGCCCTGCGGGCTTGGGTTCAAGCCCCCACACACCGCACAGGCCAAGGGCGCATGCGCGACCGCCGGGGCCTAGGGCTGGCCTGGGGGGGGTGGGGGGGTCCTCAGTGAAGGCCCCGCCCTCCCTCCAGGCTCTGACCCAGCTGCAGCTCTTCCATCGCCGCCCTTCTGGACTCGGCTTCAGCTGTCTCCCTCCCCTCCCCCACTCCCACTCAGCTTGCAGGCCGCTTCCCTGCCTTGAAAGCATTGCTCTGGCCCTGAGGGCCACAGACCTACTGGGCTTCAAGCTCAAGACTCTGCCTGGGCCTGCTGCTCGGCCAGGGGCTCATTTTTTCCTGGAAAGACAAAGCCATGGCCTCACCCCACGCCTGCACTTTGCCACGGCAGGCAGCCCAGATGTAGGAAAGGCTGTGTGGAGTCAGAAGTGCCGAGACAGGCAGATGGCACCAGAGGGTTTGGGGGCCAGGGCGCAACTGGGCTAGCCCCTCCTCCCGGGAGTCGGGGAGGCCCGGCCTTCCTAGTGCCCAGGCCACGGCTCCGGGGAGAAACCCGCCATGGAGGGCACGCGGGAGGCCCTCTGCCTGAGGTGGCAGGTGTCACGCCAGGGCCACTGCAAGCCTGGCTCGGCTTGCCTGCTTTCTCCAAAGGAGGCTGGCCGACCAGCCGAACCTGGCACCTGGGCCAGGCCCCTTCCAAGGGGACGAGTTCCAGAGGCTAGAGCCCTGGGGGCGGCTGCCAAGTCTCCTGGGGCGTGTGCTGGGCCCCCGTCAGAGGAGGAAGCAGCCTGGTAAACGGTGTGCCAGGCCTGAGATCTGGAGGCCTCCCACAGCCGGGTCCCTGTCCTGCCCAGGCCCCCCGAGGGAGGACGATGGTCGGGCAGTGGCGAGCGGGGGTGGGGCTGGCGCCGAGCCTGCCCTTGGATGCCCCGGGGAAGGGCGCCGGGGGATGGGCTGCCCCTGGCCAGGTCTGAGGGACCGACCCAGCTCGGGGCTGTCGGGGGCAGAGAGAGAACCCCCCTCCGCCCTTTCCTTCAGGTTCTTAGGGCTGGCCAAATCCTTCCCAAGACAGCTTGTCTGGAGAAAATCAGGACCCAGCTGAAGAACATGTGTCCATGGGGGAAACCCGGGAAACTGAGTCTCCCCACACAATAGCAGAGATTCTCATCTTGCATCCTCTCCTGAGCTAATGACAAAGGTGGATGTCCCGGGGTGGGTGGGCCTGTGGAATGGGAGAGGGGAGGAAGTCTATTGTCATGCAGAGGGACATGGAAAGACTTGTCTGAAGCTTATCCCCTGCACTGGGGTCAGGTCGGGAAGGGACGGCACAGAGGTGAGCAGGAACCAACCGGCCTCTCTGTGGTGGGGCTGGCCCCGGGGCAGGCATGGGGGTGATGGCTGGAAGTGGGATGGCGCGTGATTTGGCACCAGCCAGCGGTGGAGGCAGAGACTTAGAGGTCAGGGATCTCTCTCTCTGTCTCTGTCTCTGTCTCTCTCCCTCAGGGAGCTGAAGAGAGTAAGGTGGCGCCCCCTGCCCACCTCGCCTACCTCTCCATGGGCCCTTCTTTCTCTGGCCGCTCCGGGAGCCCTGCGGGCTTGGGTTCAAGCCCCCACACACCGCACAGGCCAAGGGCGCATGCGCGACCGCCGGGGGCCTAGGGCTGGCCTGGGGGGGGGTGGGGGGGTCCTCAGTGAAGGCCCCGCCCTCCCTCCAGGCTCTGACCCAGCTGCAGCTCTTCCATCGCCGCCCTTCTGGACTCGGCTTCAGCTGTCTCCCTCCCCTCCCCCACTCCCACTCAGCTTGCAGGCCGCTTCCCTGCCTTGAAAGCATTGCTCTGGCCCTGAGGGCCACAGACCTACTGGGCTTCAAGCTCAAGACTCTGCCTGGGCCTGCTGCTTCGGCCAGGGGCTCATTTTTTCCTGGAAAGACAAAGCCATGGCCTCACCCCACGCCTGCACTTTGCCACGGCAGGCAGCCCAGATGTAGGAAAGGCTGTGTGGAGTCAGAAGTGCCGAGACAGGCAGATGGCACCAGAGGGTTTGGGGGCCAGGGCGCAACTGGGCTAGCCCCTCCTCCCGGGAGTCGGGGAGGCCCGGCCTTCTAGTGCCCAGGCCACGGCTCCGGGGAGAAACCCGCCATGGAGGGCACGCGGGAGGCCCTCTGCCTGAGGTGGCAGGTGTCACGCCAGGGCCACTGCAAGCCTGGCTCGGCTTGCCTGCTTTCTCCAAAGGAGGCTGGCCGACCAGCCGAACCTGGCACCTGGGCCAGGCCCCTTCCAAGGGGACGAGTTCCAGAGGCTAGAGCCCTGGGGGCGGCTGCCAAGTCTCCTGGGGCGTGTGCTGGGCCCCCGTCAGAGGAGGAAGCAGCCTGGTAAACGGTGTGCCAGGCCTGAGATCTGGAGGCCTCCCACAGCCGGGTCCCTGTCCTGCCCAGGCCCCCGAGGGAGGGACGATGGTCGGGCAGTGGCGATGGTCGGGCAGTGGCGAGCGGGGTGGGGCTGGCGCCGAGCCTGCCCTTGGATGCCCCGGGGAAGGGCGCCGGGGGATGGGCTGCCCCTGGCCAGGTCTGAGGGACCGACCCAGCTCGGGCTGTCGGGGGCAGAGAGAGAACCCCCCTCCGCCCTTTCCCTTCAGGTTCTTAGGGCTGGCCAAATCCTTCCCAAGACAGCTTGTCTGGAGAAAATCAGACCCAGCTGAAGAACATGTGTCCATGGGGGAAACCCGGGAAACTGAGTCTCCCCACACAATAGCAGAGATTCTCATCTTGCATCCTCTCCTGAGCTAATGACAAAGGTGGATGTCCCGGGTGGGTGGGCCTGTGGAATGGGAGAGGGGAGGAAGTCTATTGTCATGCAGAGGGACATGGAAAGACTTGTCTGAAGCTTATCCCCTGCACTGGGGTCAGGTCGGGAAGGGACGGCACAGAGGTGAGCAGGAACCAACCGGCCTCTCTGTGGTGGGGCTGGCCCCGGGCAGGCATGGGGGTGATGGCTGGAAGTGGGATGGCGCGTGAGTTGGCACCAGCCAGCGGTGGAGGCAGAGACTCAGAGGTCAGGGATCTCTCTCTCTGTCTCTGTCTCTGTCTCTCTCCCTCCGGGAGCTGAAGAGAGTAAGGTGGCGCCCCCTGCCCACCTCGCCTACCTCTCCATGGGCCCTTCTTTCTCTGGCCGCTCCGGGAGCCCTGCGGGCTTGGGTTCAAGCCCCAACACACCGCACAGGCCAAGGGCGCATGCGCGACCGCCGGGGCCTAGGGCTGGCCTCGGGGGGGGGGGGGGTGGGGGGGTCCTCAGTGAAGGCCCCGCCCTCCCTCCAGGCTCTGACCCAGCTGCAGCTCTTCCATCGCCGCCCTTCTGGACTCGGCTTCAGCTGTCTCCCTCCCCTTCCCCACTCCCACTCAGCTTGCAGGCCGCTTCCCTGCCTTGAAAGCATGGCTCTGGCCCTGAGGGCCACAGACCTACTGGGCTTCAAGCTCAAGGCTCTGCCTGGGCCTGCTGCTTCGGCCAGGGGCTCATTTTTCCTGGAAAGACAAAGCCATGGCCTCACCCCACGCCTGCACTTTGCCACGGCAGGCAGCCCAGATGTAGGAAAGGCTCTGTGGAGTCAGAAGTGCCAAGACAGGCAGATGGCACCAGAGGGTTTGGGGGCCAGGGCGCAACTGGGCTAGCCCCTCCTCCCGGGAGTCGGGGAGGCCCGGCCTTCCTAGTGCCCAGGCCACGGCTCCGGGGAGAAACCCGCCATGGAGGGCACGCGGGAGGCCCTCTGCCTGAGGTGGCAGGTGTCTCGCCAGGGCCACTGCAAGCCTGGCTCGGCTTGCCTGCTTTCTCCAAAGGAGGCTGGCCGACCAGCCGAACCTGGCACCTGGGCCAGGCCCCTTCCAAGGGGACGAGTTCCAGAGGCTAGAGCCCTGGGGGGCGGCTGCCAAGTCTCCTGGGGCGTGTGCTGGGCCCCCGTCAGAGGAGGAAGCAGCCTGGTAAAACGGTGTGCCAGGCCTGAGATCTGGAGGCCTCCCACAGCCGGGTCCCTGTCCTGCCCAGGCCCCCCGAGGGAGGACGATGGTCGGGCAGTGGCGAGCGGGGTGGGGCTGGCGCCGAGCCTGCCCTTGGATGCCCCGGGGAAGGGCGCCGGGGGATGGGCTGCCCCTGGCCAGGTCTGAGGGACCGACCCAGCTCGGGGCTGTCGGGGGCAGAGAGAGAACCCCCCTCCGCCCTTTCCCTTCAAGTTCTTAGGGCTGGCCAAATCATTCCCAAGACAGCTTGTCTGGAGAAAATCAGACCCAGCTGAAGAACATGTGTCCATGGGGGAAACCCGGGAAACTGAGTCTCCCCACACAATAGCAGAGATTCTCATCTTGCATCCTCTCCTGAGCTAATGACAAAGGTGGATGTCCCGGGTGGGTGGGCCTGTGGAATGGGAGAGGGGAGGAAGTCTATTGTCATGCAGAGGGACATGGAAAGACTTGTCTGAAGCTTATCCCCTGCACTGGGGTCAGGTCGGGAAGGGACGGCACAGAGGTGAGCAGGAACCACCGGCCTCTCTGTGGTGGGGCTGGCCCCGGGGCAGGCATGGGGGTGATGGCTGGAAGTGGGATGGCGCGTGATTTGGCACCAGCCAGCGGTGGAGGCAGAGACTTAGAGGTCAGGGATCTCTCTCTCTGTCTCTGTCTCTGTCTCTCTCCCTCAGGGAGCTGAAGAGAGTAAGGTGGCGCCCCCTGCCCACCTCGCCTACCTCTCCATGGGCCCTTCTTTCTCTGGCCGCTCCGGGAGCCCTGCGGGCTTGGGTTCAAGCCCCCACACACCGCACAGGCCAAGGGCGCATGCGCGACCGCCGGGGCCTAGGGCTGGCCTGGGGGGGGTGGGGGGGTCCTCAGTGAAGGCCCCGCCCTCCCTCCAGGCTCTGACCCAGCTGCAGCTCTTCCATCGCCGCCCTTCTGGACTCGGCTTCAGCTGTCTCCCTCCCCTCCCCCACTCCCACTCAGCTTGCAGGCCGCTTCCCTGCCTTGAAAGCATTGCTCTGGCCCTGAGGGCCACAGACCTACTGGGCTTCAAGCTCAAGACTCTGCCTGGCCTGCTGCTTCGGCCAGGGGCTCATTTTTTCCTGGAAAGACAAAGCCATGGCCTCACCCCACGCCTGCACTTTGCCACGGCAGGCAGCCCAGATGTAGGAAAGGCTGTGTGGAGTCAGAAGTGCCGAGACAGGCAGATGGCACCAGAGGGTTTGGGGGCCAGGGCGCAACTGGGCTAGCCCCTCCTCCCGGGAGTCGGGGAGGCCCGGCCTTCCTAGTGCCCAGGCCACGGCTCCGGGGAGAAACCCGCCATGGAGGGGCACGCGGGAGGCCCTCTGCCTGAGGTGGCAGGTGTCACGCCAGGGCCACTGCAAGCCTGGCTCGGCTTGCCTGCTTTCTCCAAAGGAGGCTGGCCGACCAGCCGAACCTGGCACCTGGGCCAGGCCCCTTCCAAGGGGACGAGTTCCAGAGGCTAGAGCCCTGGGGGCGGCTGCCAAGTCTCCTGGGGCGTGTGCTGGGCCCCCGTCAGAGGAGGAAGCAGCCTGGTAAGACGGTGTGCCAGGCCTGAGATCTGGAGGCCTCCCACAGCCGGGTCCCTGTCCTGCCCAGGCCCCCCGAGGGAGGACGATGGTCGGGCAGTGGCGATGGTCGGGCAGTGGCGAGCGGGTGGGGCTGGCGCCGAGCCTGCCCTTGGATGCCCCGGGGAAGGGCGCCGGGGGATGGGCTGCCCCTGGCCAGGTCTGAGGGACCGACCCAGCTCGGGGCTGTCGGGGGCAGAGAGAGAACCCCCCTCCGCCCTTTCCCTTCAGGTTCTTAGGGCTGGCCAAATCCTTCCCAAGACAGCTTGTCTGGAGAAAATCAGACCCAGCTGAAGAACATGTGTCCATGGGGGAAACCCGGGAAACTGAGTCTCCCCACACAATAGCAGAGATTCTCATCTTGCATCCTCTCCTGAGCTAATGACAAAGGTGGATGTCCCGGGTGGGTGGGCTGTGGAATGGGGAGAGGGGAGGAAGTCTATTGTCATGCAGAGGGACATGGAAAGACTTGTCTGAAGCTTATCCCCTGCACTGGGGTCAGGTCGGGAAGGGACGGCACAGAGGTGAGCAGGAACCAACCGGCCTCTCTGTGGTGGGGCTGGCCCCGGGGCAGGCATGGGGGTGATGGCTGGAAGTGGGATGGCGCGTGAGTTGGCACCAGCCAGCGGTGGAGGCAGAGACTCAGAGGTCAGGGATCTCTCTCTCTGTCTCTGTCTCTGTCTCTCTCCCTCCGGGAGCTGAAGAGAGTAAGGTGGCGCCCCCTGCCCACCTCGCCTACCTCTCCATGGGCCCTTCTTTCTCTGGCCGCTCCGGGAGCCCTGCGGGCTTCGGTTCAAGCCCCCACACACCGCACAGGCCAAGGGCGCATGCGCGACCGCCGGGGCCTAGGGCTGGCCTCGGGGGGGGGGGGGGTGGGGGGGTCCTCAGTGAAGGCCCCGCCCTCCCTCCAGGCTCTGACCCAGCTGCAGCTCTTCCATCGCCGCCCTTCTGGACTCGGCTTCAGCTGTCTCCCTCCCCTTCCCCACTCCCACTCAGCTTGCAGGCCGCTTCCCTGCCTTGAAAGCATGGCTCTGGCCCTGAGGGCCACAGACCTACTGGGCTTCAAGCTCAAGGCTCTGCCTGGGCCTGCTGCTTCGGCCAGGGCTCATTTTTTCCTGGAAAAGACAAAGCCATGGCCTCACCCCACGCCTGCACTTTGCCACGGCAGGCAGCCCAGATGTAGGAAAGGCTCTGTGGAGTCAGAAGTGCCAAGACAGGCAGATGGCACCAGAGGGTTTGGGGGCCAGGGCGCAACTGGGCTAGCCCCTCCTCCCGGGAGTCGGGGAGGGCCCGGCCTTCCTAGTGCCCAGGGCCACGGCTCCGGGGAGAAACCCGCCATGGAGGGCACGCGGGAGGGCCCTCTGCCTGAGGTGGCAGGTGTCACGCCAGGGCCACTGCAAGCCTGGCTCGGCTTGCCTGCTTTCTCCAAAGGAGGCTGGCCGACCAGCCGAACCTGCACCTGGGCCAGGCCCCTTCCAAGGGGACGAGTTCCAGAGGCTAGAGCCCTGGGGGCGGCTGCCAAGTCTCCTGGGGCGTGTGCTGGGCCCCCGTCAGAGGAGGGAAGCAGCCTGGTAAACGGTGTGCCAGGCCTGAGATCTGGAGGCCTCCCACAGCCGGGTCCCTGTCCTGCCCAGGCCCCCCGAGGGAGGACGATGGTCGGGCAGTGGCGAGCGGGGTGGGGCTGGCGCCGAGCCTGCCCTTGGATGCCCCGGGGAAGGGCGCCGGGGGATGGGCTGCCCCTGGCCAGGTCTGAGGGACCGACCCAGCTCGGGGCTGTCGGGGGCAGAGAGAGAACCCCCCTCCGCCCTTTCCCTTCAGGTTCTTAGGGCTGGCCAAATCCTTCCCAAGACAGCTTGTCTGGAGAAAATCAGACCCAGCTGAAGAACATGTGTCCATGGGGGAAACCCGGGAAACTGAGTCTCCCCACACAATAGCAGAGATTCTCATCTTGCATCCTCTCCTGAGCTAATGACAAAGGTGGATGTCCCGGGTGGGTGGGCCTGTGGAATGGGAGAGGGGAGGAAGTCTATTGTCATGCAGAGGGACATGGAAAGACTTGTCTGAAGCTTATCCCCTGCACTGGGGTCAGGTCGGGAAGGGACGGCACAGAGGTGAGCAGGAACCAACCGGCCTCTCTGTGGTGGGGCTGGCCCCGGGGCAGGCATGGGGGTGATGGCTGGAAGTGGGATGGCGCGTGATTTGGCACCAGCCAGCGGTGGAGGCAGAGACTTAGAGGTCAGGGATCTCTCTCTCTGTCTCTGTCTCTGTCTCTCTCCCTCAGGGAGCTGAAGAGAGTAAGGTGGCGCCCCCTGCCCACCTCGCCTACCTCTCCATGGGCCCTTCTTTCTCTGGCCGCTCCGGGAGCCCTGCGGGCTTGTGGTTCAAGCCCCCACACACCGCACAGGCCAAGGGCGCATGCGCGACCGCCGGGGCCTAGGGCTGGCCTGGGGGGGGTGGGGGGGTCCTCAGTGAAGGCCCCGCCCTCCCTCCAGGCTCTGACCCAGCTGCAGCTCTTCCATCGCCGCCCTTCTGGACTCGGCTTCAGCTGTCTCCCCTCCCCTCCCCCACTCCCACTCAGCTTGCAGGCCGCTTCCCTGCCTTGAAAGCATTGCTCTGGCCCTGAGGGCCACAGACCTACTGGGCTTCAAGCTCAAGACTCTGCCTGGGCCTGCTGCTTCGGCCAGGGGCTCATTTTTTCCTGGAAAGACAAAGCCATGGCCTCACCCCACGCCTGCACTTTGCCACGGCAGGCAGCCCAGATGTAGGAAAGGCTGTGTGGAGTCAGAAGTGCCGAGACAGGCAGATGGCACCAGAGGGTTTTGGGGGCCAGGGCGCAACTGGGCTAGCCCCTCCTCCCGGGAGTCGGGGAGGCCCGGCCTTCCTAGTGCCCAGGCCACGGCTCCGGGGAGAAACCCGCCATGGAGGGCACGCGGGAGGCCCTCTGCCTGAGGTGGCAGGTGTCACGCCAGGGCCACTGCAAGCCTGGCTCGGCTTGCCTGCTTTCTCCAAAGGAGGCTGGCCGACCAGCCGAACCTGGCACCTGGGCCAGGCCCCTTCCAAGGGGACGAGTTCCAGAGGCTAGAGCCCTGGGGGCGGGCTGCCAAGTCTCCTGGGGCGTGTGCTGGGCCCCCGTCAGAGGAGGAAGCAGCCTGGTAAACGGTGTGCCAGGCCTGAGATCTGGAGGCCTCCCACAGCCGGGTCCCTGTCCTGCCCAGGCCCCCCGAGGGAGGACGATGGTCGGGCAGTGGCGATGGTCGGGCAGTGGCGAGCGGGGTGGGGCTGGCGCCGAGCCTGCCCTTGGATGCCCCGGGGAAGGGCGCCGGGGGATGGGCTGCCCCTGGCCAGGTCTGAGGGACCGACCCAGCTCGGGGCTGTCGGGGGCAGAGAGAGAACCCCCCTCCGCCCTTTCCCTTCAGGTTCTTAGGGCTGGCCAAATCCTTCCCAAGACAGCTTGTCTGGAGGAAAATCAGACCCAGCTGAAGAACATGTGTCCATGGGGGAAACCCGGGAAACTGAGTCTCCCCACACAATAGCAGAGATTCTCATCTTGCATCCTCTCCTGAGCTAATGACAAAGGTGGATGTCCCGGGTGGGTGGGCCTGTGGAATGGGAGAGGGGAGGAAGTCTATTGTCATGCAGAGGGACATGGAAAGACTTTGTCTGAAGCTTATCCCCTGCACTGGGGTCAGGTCGGGAAGGGACGGCACAGAGGTGAGCAGGAACCAACCGGCCTCTCTGTGGTGGGGCTGGCCCCGGGGCAGGCATGGGGGGTGATGGCTGGAAGTGGGATGGCGCGTGAGTTGGCACCAGCCAGCGGTGGAGGCAGAGACTCAGAGGTCAGGGATCTCTCTCTCTGTCTCTGTCTCTGTCTCTCTCCCCTCCGGGAGCTGAAGAGAGTAAGGTGGCGCCCCCTGCCCACCTCGCCTACCTCTCCATGGGCCCTTCTTTCTCTGGCCGCTCCGGAGCCCTGCGGGCTTCGGTTCAAGCCCCCACACACCGCACAGGCCAAGGGCGCATGCGCGACCGCCGGGGCCTAGGGCTGGCCT